>NC_134485.1:298150491-298287991 GCF_040206685.1 Ascaphus truei
ACCTTATGTCCAAACCCACCCACGTGTGATGGAGATAGCGCTATCCCTGGATGTGTTGGTGCACTATTTGTAGATACCTGCCCGGGGTTCCAGCCCGCGGATACTGCTATACAACCGGTATGGATCCGTCTGATCCGACATGATGTCCTCCTACGCGTGGGGTGACTTCCAGCGTGGTTAATATCACAACAGCTCCACACCGTCTGTACCTTGACGGGGATCCGCCTGTAGCCGGCAGGCCACAGTCACTGCTTGGCTGGGCCTCCACGAAGATAGTCTCTATGTAACTGAGGGGTCTGAGCCCAGAACCAGCAATCAGGCTGCTTGACACTGAGGTGTCCTAACTTAACAAATAGCTAAAGGGGCAGATCTCCTTATGTAGGGCCTGTCCCTGAAGCAACCACAAACTGGGGAATGGTGACTTCTCTGGGACCTCTGGGGGTAACTAGGCCTAGTGCTAGGGGCTACTGCTCCCTGCACACACACCCTAACTCCCCCAGCTCCTAGCTCCAACTGACACTCTTTTTAAAAGCTGTCTAAACTGTCATCTCTCACAGCTTTACTGGTTGCCTAGCAACATGTAACTGCAGCCTCTCTTACTTGTCCCTATTCAGAACTGCCAGCGCAGGCTCCCTTGCACTGAAAAGGCCTTAATTGCAAATGCAGCCGCCCTATTGACTAAGCTGCAGCATGTGACAATCCCCTGGGGGATACGGGGGCTATACACTCCCCCTGGTAAAATCCCAACGGCCTCGCTTGGGTAGCAGACATATAACAGAGAGTTATATAATGAAAAATGCATTGCATAGGATACAAAACAAATCACATTGATACCCAAGGCCAGCTGAGTCTCATAGTGGGGTACCCCTAACTGATTGAGTGATTTACTCCTGGGAGTCGTTTGGAGCTCATGATCGGAGGGCTAGTGTCTCTGATCCCAAACCATCTCCTCCCCCTGGTAGAAGGAATAGTAAGGTATCTTGGTGCCAAACTTTTACCCGGCCATCAGCGACATGGATGAGGTGGGCAAGGAGGTCTTGCCCTTTGCCTCGGTCCACCACATGGTGAATGAAGCGCTCCAGCGTGCGCATGAAGGAGGCAATAATTACCAGAGCGGTCACAGCACAATCTTTGTTCACTACAGCAATCTCTTTAGTGGTGACTTCTTCTGGGGACATCACAATATGTACATGCAGGTCCTTGTCTTGAGACGAGAAGGATTGAAGATTCCTCTTGTAGGTGTAAGTGCCGCGCATAGCCGCTGTACTGGATACCTTGATGGGGTCAAATCGGTTCTCTGGTCTGCAGAGATCTTCTAGGGGAGACACCTCCACCAGGACGTGATGACGGGGTGAGCCCATCGCCCGGGTGACCCTACCTTTGGAGCCACCATGCTCCACGATCACTGGGGAGCTCACACCCGACACCCCTGGGGCAGTCAACTCACCCCTGTCATCATTGGCAGGTACTGATCCCAAGCCTGGGACCGATGGTACCATCGTTGAAGGCCGGACAGGCCGCAGCAGGGCCCACGGGCCCACAGCAGAGTCCGCAGTAGGTGAGTCATTCAGCCCGTTGTCCTCAGCGTCACTTGAGTGGTCCGCCGGCAGGTGCATCACCACGGCTGATTGGATACTGTTGTCAGTAGAAGAGAATGGAGGTAGGGACGCCTTACCCTTCGTTGGTTTGAACATCTGTTGTTCCGTCATTGGAACCGATTCTGGAACCGATTCTGGAGTTGAGTCTGGAACTGCTGTTAGGGCGCACGGGCCCTCCAAAACCTCTGCTCTTGAGGTAGGTAGATTGGCAGCATTGACCGACCCAGTAGAGGGGTCTGTTGCATCTTTCTCTGCGGTTTCCGTGGGGTGCAGCAGCATGGGTTGCAGGAACTGTGCTCCGCAGCAAGCACTCTTGGGTCCCCAAGTCAGTTCTCCATCTGGAAAATCACATTTGCTGCAGAAACATCGTACGCATCCCTGCCTGTCCTCTTTTGCCACCAGAAGTTCTACTGGTAGGTGATAAGGGTCAAAGTCCATACCGCCATACTTATTCAACTCCTTTTGTAAGCACGGGCACAAAAGATAGGGTGCTTTCACTCCTTTTACTCGCCACACTCTGTATAACTGAGGGTGCGGTTCGCTACATCCTGTCCCTCCCTGCTGGGGAACAGAAGTTGTGGACTGAGACTCACTGACGTCACGGGGTTGGGGCTCTGGTTCTCTCGCCAGACCCGGGCAGTTTACTGTAACGCATTGTGGCGCAGCTTGGCCGCCATTAGCATGTGCGCTCTCCTGACTTGGTGGGAGACGCCATTTTGAGTGGGACTCATTATTAGCCTCCCCGGATGCGGGAGCCAAAGAAACTTCTAGGTCAGGATAGATAATTGGGCACCCATTGGTCGGACCCTCAGGCAGAGTTAGGAATTGGGGACCGTCTTCCTCACATATGGCATGGCCTACCTTTATTATCATGGCACTCCATTGCCAGAGGGAATCATACTTTCGCCCTATGACCCATGCTTGTGCCAGTCCAGGGAGTTGCGAACATGCGCCTGGATGTCTGACGCGAATGCGCATGCAGGAACTCCGCCCACAACAACCAGGCAGTTCGGGGTCGGGCTAAGTTTTGTGGCCCATGCGTGGACCTCCTGCCTTGAGGGCACCCACATAGTAGAAAAGTAAATTGGACAATTTGCATGAAAAATAGGACAGGGCACGCCAGGTCTGAGATCTCAGCAGCGCCTCCAAATGTGTAACACCTTTTGCCCCCCCCTATCGCAGATGGGGACCATGTGGGGAAATCTACACTTATGTTACCTGGTGTGGTGCGTTACCTGATAGGCTCACAGAAGACCTGAACCTCTGCCACTGGGAGCCTGGGGTTACCTGATTCGTCGTACACACCGCCTCCACCTGTAAGGGTTCCCACCTGAGTGGGATGGTCCTCTTACAGGAACCACAATAATAAGACACGCACACAGTGTATGCTAATAACTGTTTACTATTGTAACTACTTATAATAACTTCGGTACCTGTACCACACAGAATAATGCATATAGCCGTACACATAGAAGTGCACCGGGTGCACACATCAACATAAGTATTCCCCAGAGTACCTTATGTCCAAACCCACCCACGTGTGATGGAGATAGCGCTATCCCTGGACGTGTTGGTGCACTATTTATAGATACCTGCCCGGGGCTCAAGCCCGCGGGTACCGCTATACAACCGGTATGGATCCGTCTGATCCGACGTGATGTCCTCCTACGCGTGGGGTGACTTCCAGCGTGGATAATATCACCACAGCTCCACACCGTCTGTACCTTGACGGGGATCCGCCTGTAGCTGGCAGGCCACAGTCACTGCTTGGCTGGGCCTCCACGAAGATAGTCTCTATGTAACTGAGGGGTCTGAGCCCAGACCCAGCAATCAGGCTGCTCGACACTGAGGGTGTAATAACTTAACCAAATAGCTAAAGGGGCAGATCTCCTTACGTAGGGCCTGTCCCTGAAGCAATCACAAACTGGGGAATGGTAACTTCTCTGGGACCTCTGGGGGTAACTAGGCCTAGTGCTAGGGGCTACTGCTCCCTGCACACACACCCTAACTCCCCCAGCTCCCAGCTCCAACTGACACTCTTTTTAAAAGCTGTCTAAACTGTCATCTCTCACAGCTTTACTGGTTGCCTAGCAACATGTAACTGCAGCCTCTCTTACTTGTCCCTATTCAGAACTGCCAGCGCAGGCTCCCTTGCACTGAAAAGGCCTTAATTGCAAATGCAGCCGCCCTATTGACTAAGCCGCAGCATTTGACAATCCCTGAGGGATACGGGGGCTATATATATATAGTGGTTATATATATATATATATATATATATATATATATATATATGTTGTGGTTATTTTGGGGGTTCAATAGGAGCTTGTTAGG
The DNA here is from genome assembly GCF_040206685.1 of Ascaphus truei. Taxonomy (NCBI): domain Eukaryota; kingdom Metazoa; phylum Chordata; class Amphibia; order Anura; family Ascaphidae; genus Ascaphus; species Ascaphus truei. The sequence continues at coordinate 298,154,421 of NC_134485.1, forward strand.
TGTCCAGTATATTTCACAATTGTGTTTCAGCTAGTCCTGGCTGATTGGAGGTTGTCAACCTCCTACTTAATTTAAGCTCACCCCCTCCCACATTTAAATGGTTAAGGGCTCACTCCATAGCTTCATCCACACAGGGGAACTTGTTTGCTTGCTGGATGGTTGTGACAACTCTAATACAGAGTGCTTTTCCTCGTAATGTACAGGTTAATAAAGGCTTCAATCAGACTTAGAACTTTTCAACTAATATTGACAGATTTACTATAAATCATTCTTCCTGTTATTACACAGGTTATTAAGAATTTATATTAGCATTAGGGACCCCTGAATTGTGGTCTGCCGTGAAGTTGGCTCAGGGGCTTACAACAATTTTGGCCAAAAATGTCAAACTAAAAGACCATTTTACTTAATAGATATTTATACATATATATTTAGGCACTGTACCGTGTATGAGTTTCACTAGATGTGCTAAAACTGAGCTTTGTCTGTGTTTTATGTTCTGTCTCTGGTTTTAAATATATATATATATATATATATATATATATATATATATATATATATATATATATACATATGAAACATAGGGTTACATCATCACGCTGCAGCTTGGTGCAGTCTGTGTACCGTGGACTTCCCTCTTCACATGCTGCTGGAGTTTTTATCAGCTTTTCAGCTGTTTTGAGTGGGTTGCGGGCTGCTTGTGTGACTTTCCCTGCCTGCACAGCTTGTGGCTGTTGGAGTGAATATCGCAAGGCTTTCTCAGACTCCAGCCACATTGATCCGGTTAAGAGGCTCCTCAGGGCGGTCCCATGTTAACACCATCTCCCCTCTCAGCAGCACTCAACCATTCAACCCAGCGGTATTGAACAATTGGAAAGATACCTTTATGTGTACATCAATTTTATTCCTTCTGAAAGTGAGAATTTTCTCCCTTATTATATATTAAATTCTTGCTATTTGTAATCTACTAGGGCTATGCGCATGTTTTTTTTTTGTGTTTATATACAGTATATAGTTGGGATGTATTTCCCACGCTCTGATTGGCTACCGTACCATGTGAGGCCAGCCATCTTTCTTTTCGTGACGTCATCTTAAAGGCAATTGTTGCACAGCCATTCTGATTGGCTGCCGTCATTGCCTTTAAATTACGTCATCAAAATGAAAATTTTCCCCCCCAAATCACATGGTTTTCACGGCCCAATCAGGGCCGTGGGAACCATATGATGAAAATGTGACGTCATAGGCCTATAAAAGCCTATGTCATCTCATTTTGAAGGCAGACTCCGAGGAGGAAGGACCTCCTACAGAAGAAAGAAGACCAGGGCGTGGCCGAAGAAAACAAGAAGACCCCAGAAGATAGCAGAAGATACAAGAAAGAAGAATAAAGATGAAGATGGATTACAAATAGAAGACCCCTGGATTGTTATGGTTTATTATTTTATGGTTTATTATTTTATGGTTTAATATTTTATGGTTTATTATTTTATGGTTTATTATTTTATGGGTTCCTGTGCGTGGATTGGTTAGAGAGTAAGCTGTTCAACGGGAGTCGGTGAGTGGGTCAAAAGAAGTGAACAAAAGAAATGTATTTTTTTTAACTTGTTCAATTTTTTTTGTTTTTTTTCATGTGTTTTTTTTTTTAAAGATCATTTCTTGCCACTGTATGTATGCATGTATGTATGTATGTATGTATGTATGTATAGATCGATATATACATACAGGGTAAGAAATTATTTTGTTTTAAAAGCTTGTTTTGCAGTATTTAAAATGATTTTGGCTATGCTGCTATGCATAAATGTGTGTGTAATGTAATAATGTGTGTAATGTTCTAATTAGATAGATGTAATTTTTGGTCTTGTATGGTGTACTTTAGATCATGGTGAGGCTTGCTTTTGTATATTGTATTCTTTTTGGTACTTATATTTTGTCTGATGGTTACTTGTTCTGTTTAACGATTGAAATAGTTAATTGTTTAATTGTTATGGATGGTATTTAAATTGTTTAGTGACTTGATTAATGAATGCTAATTGATTTATGGTGACTTGATTGGTTTAAATAGTATACTTGTTTGGATGTATTGGTATTTTTTTTGGAATATTTTATTGTTAACATTTATTTGTAGAGTGTATACATAGTGCATAGATTGTATGCATCATGTATATGTAAATGCAATGTTTTGATTGACATTTGAGGATTTTGATTGGAAGATGAGATTGGATTTTTTTAGGAAATATGATTTTATTGTACTGTGTCTGTATGGAGAAGTGGTATTTGTAGTAGAGCATGTTTTTGATAACCCTTCAACATTTATTTGTATATTGGTTCATCATGTGTGTGTATGTATATATATATATATATATATATATATATATATATATATATATATATATATATATATATATATATGTATATGTATATGTATATATATATATATATATATATATATATATATATATATATATATATATATATATATATATATATATATATATATATATATATATATATATATATACAGCTTAACCCCATTATAGTGCGACCCGTTATAACGCGAATTCGGTTACAACGCGGTTTTCATGTGGCTCCCGTTTTAAAAAAAAGTTACATTTTTTTCACTGCCACACTGCACACACTCTCACTGCACACACACTCACTGCACACTGCACACTGCACACTTCACACACTCCCAGCACTCACTGCACACACAAACTGCACACACTCTCACTGCACACTGCACACACTCTCACTACACACACTCCCAGCACTCACTGCACACACTCCCAGCACACAGCACACTCTCACAGCACACAGCACACCCACAGCACTCACTCACACTGCACACTGCACACACTCTCACTGCACACACTCTCACTGCACACCCTCTCACTGCACACCCTCTCACTGCACACACTCTCACTGCACACACTCTCACTGCACACACTCCCAGCACTCACTGAACACTGTTCACAGCACACACTCACACTGCACACTGCACACACTCTCACTGCACACACTCCCAGCACTCACTGCACACTGCTCACAGCACACACTCACACTGCACACTGCACACTATCTCTGCACACACTCCCAGCACTTACTGCACACTGCACACTGCACACACTCACAGCACACAGCACTCACAGCACACAGCACTCACAGCACACTCTCACAACACTCACAGCACACTCTCACAGCACTCTCAGCACACTCTCACAGCATTCACAGCACACTCTCACAGCACTCACAGCACACTCTCACAGCACACTACACCACACTCATACCTCCCACTCCCACTCCCTACATTTGGAGATCGGAGCAGAGCTGGCATCAGGAGGAGGAGGGGGGGTGTCGGGAGGAGGGGGGTGTCGGGAGGAGGGGGGGGGTGTCGGGAGGAGGGTGAGTGAGGAGCAGACTGGGACTTGGAGGGCCGCGTGGGCTAGGCCCAAAACTGATTATGCTGCGGAGGGCCGTTAGGTGTGGGGGCCTCGGGGGGGAGGAAGTGGATGCCAGTGGAGGGGGATGGATGCCGGTGGTGGGAGGTTAGGAGCAGGTTGCGGCTGGACTCGGAGGGCCGCTGCTGGGGGATGTGTAGGGCTTCCGGCCACCTCTACCTTCCCTCCTTACACCCTCCCTCCCGATCAGGTGCGTGGCGGCCATTTTTTTTTGTTTCCATTTTTTTTTGTGGCGGCCATTTTGTTTTTTCGTGACCTTGTTACTAACGCGGTGGTCTCGGGTGGACCCCGAAGTCCACGCTATAATGGGGTTTAGCTGTATATTTATATATTATATATATGTGTATATATATATATATAGTTGCATGATGAAGCCACTGTACAAATTCATGGGTGAAGTGTGGGTAACGGGCCAGGGTAGCTTAACCCCTTAATTACCTTTGCGGTTATTATCCGATAAGATGATTAAGGGGTTAATTGATATCTGAATGTAATTGCAATGTATTGGCTATGTATTTTGTTGGCAACGGAGGACAAGGATTATGCTGGCGACGGGGCTTCTTATTGATGAGGTGAGTAGAACTTTAGTTATTTTATTATGCTAGTTAATGTGTTTAATAATGGGAAAATAATCTTGTATCCCTATCTGGATAATAGTTATTTTGCACATTATTGTAATGTATGTGTTGTGGGGGGGGGGATTGATGTATTTAATGTATAGGTCAGGTTATTTTCTTTACATACAGGGTTGGTTCCTTTTGGTCTGCGAGAGACCTCTGGAGACCACCTGCGGTATCCTCGGGCTTCTCACGGTACCAGGCTGCCGGGTCCATGGGGGACACCTGCGGGAAAGAACCAGTGGCCCCACATCTGTGGGGGCACCGCAGACCCGTAGGGACCACCCCTGTGTCCCCAGACCCCCATGGGAACCACCCGAGGCCCCTCAGGCACCTGTGGGTCTGACCCTGGGCCCCCCAGACATTAACATAGCGGTTATTAACATTAAGGGGTTAACCTACCCTCACCTACCACTCACAATGGGGTCTCCACGGTAAGCCTGCGGAGACCACCTGGTGGACCATGGCACCTGGCGGGAACCACCAACAGGCTGCCAGACCCTGTGTGAAACATGATCCTGGGCACCTGTAGGTCTGTGAGGTGACCCGTCAGGCTCACCAAGTACTCATGTGGGCCTGGGGTATTAACCCTGTATGTAAAATAATAAATCATGTATTTATGGGGGGGCACAGGGGGTGGGTTATGTATTTAATAAATATAATGATGTTTATTGTGGGGCAGTGTATTGTTTTTATTGTGGGTATTGGGGGTGGGGGAGGGGGTATTGGCCACAAGGGTATGTGGGTGGGCCTCCTGGCTGGATATTGGGTAAGGGTGGTTAGGCCTCACGGGTTGGGGGGGTAGTGGGGGATGGTATGTAGGCCTACTGAGTGGTGGGTAAGGGTAGGTTAACCCCTTAATGACTGTAGCGGTTTATAACCGCTATGGTGATTAAGGGGTTAGGGGACATTACATTGGCTGTTTTTATTCTTGTTTATGTTTTGCAGCATCGGAGAGGGCATGGATGGTGTTGAAGATGAGGATGGCCTTCATCGTGGCAGCCGGACAAGGGTGAGTACAATATGTATTTATTGTTCTTTATGTATTTAAAATGGGAACATTCACTATTATCCATTTGTGGATAATAGTAATTGTGCCCATTACTATACTGTATGTGTTAGGGGGGGGGGTTATTTCTTTATAAGTATGTATGTGTTTTGACATTAATTTGGGGGGGCACAGAATTGGTACTGGAGGCCTGCGGGTAACACCCGAGGGCCCCCGCCTGCCTATAGTATCATTGATGTGCATATATGTGTATGTCAGGGGGTTATAGGGGTTGTTGGGATAATATAATATATTTATATATTAAATATAATATTAAAATGACAGCCTAATGCTGTATACTCTTTGATAAAGTCCCTGCTACGGGACGAAACGCGTCAGAGATGTTCTCTCTGTAATGTGCAGCACCGTGAAATAAAGCTGATTTTATTGTATCCTGGCTGAGCTCCATTTCTGCAGTGACCGCCATCCATTCTACACTATAATGCTGTATAAAATTAAAATCATACAAAGCTTTGTATAGAGCAATGTAATATAAACTTTTGATCTAACTCTCTCCCTATATAAACTGGGACATTGTGCATGAACAGCACTCTTTGAAAAATTCCTGGCTTGGACGAAACGCGTAAGAGTGTTCATGCTGTTGTACATTGCTGGTTACTAATAAATAAATATATATATATTTATTTAGTGTGGGTCTGTTGTGTGTATATTTTTTTAATTGTGGGTAGCGGGGGTGGCCGAAGTGAGTATTAGCCCCAAGTGTGTTTTTTTTTAGGGCTTATGGGTGGGTAGCGGGAGGGCTTAACCCCTTCATGACCGTAGTGGTATTAACCACTACGGTCATGAAGGGGTTAAGTGCACCGCAACCCCCCGCAAGCCGTAAACAACCGCCAAGGGCCAAATACCCCCTTCACCCACCCCCGCTACCCACAATAAACCTGGCACGGCTGGTTAACCCCTTCATTGCCTTATCGGTTAGCCGCTAAGTTAATGAAGTGGCCTTTAAATGCATTTTTCCTGCCTCGGATGCATGCCTGTGGGCTCAGGTGCTGGTATTAATGATATCAGCTCCGGAGACCTCCGGCATCAATCCCAGGCAGGAAAAAGGCCTGATTTTTTCTAAGTGTCGACCTTGCCGGTGCTTCTCCTCCACCAACTTGCCAAATTTAGTTTACGGGACGAATTGACGTTAAATTCTCAATTCTAGAGTGCCGATCAGCAGCGAAAAGCTGATCGGGGCAACTTGAATTCAGCTGATTTCAAAAAGTGCCGAAAAGTGCTTATCGGCTCCCGGCTGCCGATAAGTTTTTATCGGGAAACAAAAGTGCCGATTTCTGCCACTTTTCGGCGCTTACTGAATCGGAAAGGCATTTTTTGCGGAAAAATGGCGAAAAAAGCCTTATCGGCCCTTACTGCATGAGGCCCATAGTCACCATGGGTCAGTGGATAAGAAGAAGATCCCCAATCCATCTACTGACTACCAGGACATGGTGGAATCAGATGAGGGATATGAGGGGGAGATTTCAGCATCTAATAGGATACCTGTTTAGAACTAGACATCTTATTTATAAATGTTTATTAATAAGTACAGTCACTCTTCATTCTGTAGGTCTGAGACTTCAGGTGTATCATCTAGGAAAGATACTGAGGATGAGTAAGTTTCCTCTACTATGTTCCAATGCACAACACGTAAGTGGTGGGATCCCCTATTCCAAGGGTGCTCTGTGCCCATGAAATGTACTAGATCTATGTTGATTGATGGAGAATTTTTTGACACTGGTGGGATGAGGGAACCTTCACCACAGAAGAGGGAGATGGGTAACATCCAGCTGAAGAACCTCATGGTGCAAACCACCGACCGTGACATTGAGCTGAGTCGTCTTTTGCGAAACGACCCAGGTCCCAACGGTCTACTATCAATAGAGGAAGGAGATACCGAAGGGCATGTCCTTACTCTGGAGAGGAGTATTGACTCGCTGAGCGAAGGCTTTATCCACAAACATAACGGTGGCTCCAGAATCTACAGGTAAAAAAATGGAGATTGCTTCCGAGGTTCACAGCACCTTCACTCAGCCAGTTGTATGAATATATAAAACTTTATTAGTAACCAGCAATGTACAACAGCATGAACACTCTTACGCGTTTCGTCCAAGCCAGGACTTTTTCAAAGAGTGCTGTTCATGCACAATGTCCCAGTTTATATAGGGAGAGAGTTAGATCAACAGCCAATCATTTCAAAGGTCAGATAAATCTACCACTGAGGAAATCAATTAGGTGATTCGCTATACTATAGGACTGTTTATATCACATCGCTCTATACATGAAGGGACATACAGACATGCAAATATTGCATACATTGTTAACAATATTAAAATGACAGCCTAATGCTGTATAAAATTAAAATCATACAAAGCTTTGTATAGAGCAATGTGATATAAACTGTTGATCTAACTCTCTCCCTATATAAACTGGGACATTGTGCATGAACAGCACTCTTTGAAAAATTCCTGGCTTGGGTGTCAGGCGACGCTCATACCGATGACGTCAGCCGTGTGTTTTTATGGAGTGTGAGACGGAGGCAGAGGCATCTACGGTGTTTACAGAGCTTAAAGATCCGGATATGGGTGATATACAGCGCGTGTTTGCGAGACAGCATACTCACTAGAGTAATATCCCTCCATGCTTGAGGAGTCTGACCAGTGAGGGATATCTAGCTGCTTGCTATTCACATACTTAACTACTCAGTGACGTTCAACTGTGAGTTTCTGATACAGAGGCTAGTGTTATTGTGTTATTGTGTACTGTGTACTGTGACTAACTCTAGTCACCACAGCGCCTATACCCTATATAATAGACCAACACCCTTGGGTCTAGAGGCAGATTTACTTATATATGGCACTTCTGTGCCTGTGCTGTATACATCCCCTTTCATATACATTGCTATATCTCACCTTTTTGCTGATCCACTCCGTTTTCAACTCCCCTTAAGAGGTTTTAGATTAGCTGTAAATTCACTGTTCATTGTTTTGTGTATTCAATTAGTATCAACTAAGTAATAAATAATTTTTTGTTTTGTATTTTAACCTCCTATACCCATATGGCTTATTATATTTGAATTATCTGTGTACATATATTATCACTCAGAGTTATTAATTTAGTTGAGTGCAACCTATGGGAACGCTTTCTCTTGGTCATCTCTGACCATACCCTATCCATTAGTTCACAGTTCCATGCACCGCTTTTTACTTTGATATAGATTATTAAGGTGAGCAGTGTTTTTTCCATTCGCTACTTCTTGGACGAAACGCGTAAGAGTGTTCATGCTGTTGTACATTGCTGGTTACTAATAAAGTGTTTTATATTCATACAACTGGCTGAGTGAAGGTGCTGTGAACCTCGGAAGCAATCTCCATTTTTTTACCTGTGACGTCATATCCGGTTGGGGCACGCTTGTATGCAAGCAGAATCCCAGCATACAGAGCCTCCAGGATCAAGCTTGCAGCCGCAAACAGGAACGGCTTTCAAGGGACCACCACGCGATACACAGGGGAGACAGGTGAGGATATATTGGTAATAGTATGTTTGTAATGGTGCTCAACAGTGCTGGGACTATGTGAAAGGAGGGGAGTATATTGGGTAATAATTATATTTTGCAATGGTACTGTGCCTTTAGATGGGCAAAGGTACCCTGAAGGTAGGAGTGGGTTGCCAAAGACAGCCCTCTCTTTCCTCATTAGGTAGCCCCAGGTTTAGTACTCACTGAGTCTTCTTTCTTCCCCAGTCTCCCCTCCAAAGCGTGCAGCTGTATTAGAGTGTAGATCCAAAGCCAGGGTGTGCAGCGCACAGCAATAAGGAGGAGCAGGTCTTGCAGAAAAAATAGTCCTTTATTTAATTCATGGTGTGGGACAACAGCAAACCTTCAACGCGTTTCGTTCAAGGAACTTTATCAAGAAGTGCTGGTTAGGAAAAATACTACAATTTACATTAGATTGCAGAGAATCCTATTGGATATTTACATTAAGAACTAGGTTCCCCGATGGAATAAATATAGAATGGAACATTAACCATTTTCTTAAATGAGTATCATTTACTTTGGAACGACCTATAGAAATACACCAAAAGGTTTTCATATATTGAGAATATGTTTACGTGATAATCAAAATAGTAAGTTTAATGTTTATGAGACAATTAAAATAAGAAGCTTAACTATCAGCATGACTTCCACCTCTTGACTCATCACTGATTATCTTGATTTGATAACTTATATTGATAATTGGAAGTTTTTTAAGTCATGGTCAAGATAATCAGCAAAAATTAATGTACATGTGTATGTAACCACACATTAGATTGATGTTAACAATTTACATGATACTTATATGATTATTACTCTCATCCAGCGGGATATGCAATTTGCTGTAATTAAGGCACGAGACATATTTGTTGCTTTTTTTATAAAATGTTTTTATTATTATTTTGTGTTTATCATTCAAACATTTTTTGATAAATGCATATTTTAAAACAATAAACTGTGTTTTTTATATATATGTTTTTTCTGTTTAAAATGTGTATTTTATTGTATTTGTTTACCATAAGCATTTGTGTTATTGTTTATCTATATACATATATTGCCTATAGGTATTTTATATATACAGCCTACTACCATTATAACAAATCTATTCCTTTTATTTATCTTATAGTGGCTTTTTATAGCCCCTTTATAGCCTAAAGGGATGTGATTTGACAACTTAGTACCTCATCGCTCTCGCGGTACTTGGAGTGGGGAGGCTTCACTCTTATAGTCAGGGACATGCATTGCATTCACTTGCGGCAGTGCTTGACGGACATTAGGAGTGGGCCATCTGACACCCTGGCGCCGCGCGCATGCGCGGAGGTCTATAACATCTAGAGATCACTGAGATTGTTGACGTATGGAAGGAGGGGGAGTTTTTCTGGTGAGTCTGAGGTGTGGATTGCGCTTAGGACCGCCCCACGGGCGTGTACAAGCTGAAATACTCGAACAGACATCATCAGCATACCCCCTGATACCCAGGCGCCGCGCGCATGCGCGGAGGACTCAAAACACCATAGAGAGTATGATAGAGTTGCTGGCGCCGCGCGCATGTGCGAGAATAACGATTCTGAGTGGCTTATATACAAACCATGACGTCACGATTGGCGCGAAAATAAGGCAGTCAGCTGTTTATAAATTGTAGTATTTTACCTAACCAGCACTTCTTGATAAAGTTCCTTGAACGAAACGCGTTGAAGGTTTGCTGTTGTCCCACACCATGAATTAAATAAAGGACAATTTTTTCTGCAAGACCTGCTCCTCCTTATTGCTGTGCGCTGCACACCCTGGCTGAGGATATATTGGTAGCCGGGCCGTGATTTACTTGGGGGCGCCCCCTTGGGAGGTGTCCCCTTGTACCTCTAACCGGTTTTCCAGTACCCCACTCCCCTTGTTAGTATCAGAGATACCCCAATATTGCCTTATTACCTGCATCACCTGTATACCGGCGTCAAACCTTCTTTCCTAAACACACTCCATAGTGCCTGGTAGTGGCCTCGATAATTGGGGTTACCCTATTTTTCCAGCTCCAGAATCTACGAAGGCCTTGGTAGTAACCAAATGGTTTTGAAAAGATAAACAGAAGGGAATCATCAGGTGACTGCAAGATGTGGATATGGTGCCAATGCCAAGAGCCAACTCCCCTGTTTGTGCTGGGTACAAGCCGTCTCCCAATTTCTTATCAGGCCTTCTAGGGATTAGGGGATATCCCTGTAAGTTAATTCACCCTTCAGTCTCTCTGCAATGCCTTGATAGAAATCAGTCTTCAGGACTCACTCATTTTAATCGGTCTCCGCTGCCAGGATCCTAAACTCAATCACATACAGTATTGTCTCAATAAAGGAGTACACATTCGGCAGAAGACGCATGAGGGGAGAATCGAAGATTGTCCGGAAAGTCTGCATGAAGGCGCGGGAGTCATCAAACAGGGGGGAGTCTTTTTCATAAAGGGGGGATGCCCAGTCTAACGCTTCATCCGTGAGCAGGTAGACAATATATGCCACCCGAGAGCGATGTGTAGGGAAGTATGATGGTTGCGTGTCAAACTGAACCGGGCACTGGTTCAGGAATTCTCTGCAAGCTGAGAGTAGGGATATGGGGCTCCTTTCAAACCCCAGGTACTGGCACAACTTGACAATCAGAAGGGGAGGAAAGAGACAGAGCTACCCTTGGAGGACTGAGGTGACTTCACATGGTTTGTAGCATACAGGAGATTGAGTTCAGTCTTTGAGCAAACGCTCTTGTCACACTCTAATGTAGCCCTCCATAAATCACTATAAAGTAGCTTCTACTTTAGTGTGTTACATATTACACTGAGCTGCTGTCTGTGGTTGATGGTGTAATTTATATGGATGTTATACATATAGTGCTTACTATTGCCTACTTGTCCTGTCATTACTGAGCCAATTATGGCGTGATACATTTTGCAACTTTATTGTATGACACCATTTACCATCCAGCTACTTTATAGTGATTTATGGAGGGCTACATTAGAGTGTGACAAGAGCGTTTGGTTCGCTGTGCATTTAACCCTGTCATTACTAGCCAGCACTATCACTAACCGCACTAGCACCTCCCAGCATAGGGAATATTTTATTCTAAGTTTTAATTCACTTTTACATACTTTTCACTTGTTTCAGCGTATTGATATCCTAATAAACATTTATTATTTTCATTTTAACAGGTTAGACGTCCTGTCGCCATATAGCCCTGCCTTTTGTGGGTGATTGGAATCAGTTAGGCTCCTCTAAGGATCATTATATCCTCCCTACTATTCATTATTATTGCACCATGAGTGCATGCTAAAAAGGAACTTATGTGACCTCGGTCAACATCTTTTTGCATTCTATTTTAATTTTCCCTATGCACCTGGTGCTTACTTTAGATTATTTGGTGGTATTGAGCATTATCATCACCTTTATTTGTTCTGTATCTTAAAGTTTAAAGTTCACCAGGGCTCAGCCCGAAAAGTTCTGGAACTAAAATCGGCATGAAGTTCCTGACGACACTGCTGTATCTACTCTGAAGACACCAAAATACCTTGACTGGGAGATAGCACCAAATGTCCTGGTACTATTTTTGGCTTAAAGTTCCAGCCGCTACCGCTCCGTTCTCTTCTCAGAACATGGCCCCGAAAAGGGGCTGTAGACGGACGTTCACATATATACACAATTGGAGGCTTTTATAAGGTGAAATTATAATAAGGCTTTATTGTGCCTTTTCCTTTTCATCAGGAAATCATCCAAACACAGGGGGGGGGGGGAACAAAGCTTCTATTCACTTGGGAGTATTTCTATTGAAAATACCATGCAATTAATTCACAACTCCCTAAGTCAAGCATGTCTCGCAGCCCCAAAACATATAGCATGAAATAAGCAGATATAAGCAGTCTCTTAATAATGAAAGTCTTATCTGTTCCTTGGAGGGAAAATATTCTCTGGTTCAGCTCCCTTCCCCCAGGGTGTGTCAGCATTCAGGTTCAGAAGTTTTCCATGTGTCTTGTAAGCAGCTCTGCTGTTTCTTCTGGCAGGGCTCAAGTTTGTTGTGAGAGTCAAAGACAATCTCTGCTCTCTCTCCCAAGTTCAGTTCTCAGTCACAGCTAAGGAGTTACTTCCTGTCTCAACAGAAAGGCTTTTGTAAGCAATCTAAATAAGGCAGGTGGTGTTTCATTAATTGACTACAAGCAGTTTAACCACCACACTGCTAGATTAAAGGCACATTACTTGAACAGGGATTACTCCCCTGTTACATACCTCCCCTGTTTGTGGGAAGCTCGGGCTTGCCACGGCCAAAGCCCATCCTTCCACTCTCATTCTAGATATCTCAGTGACTTGAATGAGAGTGGATGGAGGAAGAGAACCCTCAGTCCTGTTGGGATTGGAGCCCTTTCTCCAGTTTATTCGTGTCTCCTCCTGAAGATGTTTGAGATCAGCACTCCTCAGTCGCTCGAGGAGGACTTTTTCCAAGTATAGTCTTTTTTCTACGTGCGCGGTCATGAGATTTCCCTTGCGTCGGGTGCTCATCTTATTGTAGGCATACTACATGGCAGCAGTTGCAGAGCGTTTAAAAACCGCCCTTTTCCCACTCAATGGGGTTGCTAGTTCAGCCCCTTTTAGATTAAGTTGCAATTCCACACCCACTTCCAGAGAATGTCCCATCTTTTCAGCTTCATCAGCTAAGGATTCTTCTGGTTTTAATTCAGCACGTGTACCTTCTTTTGTTGCCTGCTAGGTGGCTGAAGGTTTTGCTAGTGCTTGTTTAGGTGGTTCAAATTTTGCAACCTTGTCTTTCAGATGAGCGGTATTCCCAGCTCTTACTGTACCCTTGTCTTCATGGGTTTTTGAGGCTGTGGGATACTGACGTTTAGTCAGGGTCAATACTTGTCCTTGTAGGACTGTAATCTCATCCGCGAGAGATCCCTGTTTTTTGAGTGCGTCTTGCAAGTCTCTTCTCAGGGAATTTATCTGCATGCTTGGCTTTCTCTGAGCGTGCCTCCACATTTTTATTGCATTGTGGAGCACTATGAACTTCTTTGCTTGGGCCACAGTTACTTGTTTCAGTTTCTGGACCTTCTTGTGCTCCCTTTTGTGCCGCGTCACCTGGGTTCTAAGCTTGGCTTTTAGCGTTGCTTTTGTGATGCTCAGGGTAGCCTTCAGTTTCTCATGCTGCTTTGCGGGGACATACTGGGTCATCAGACGTTCCTGCAGCACTTAAATTTCTTTAGCAGCCTGCAGCTTTTCTTCCTGCAGCGTTTGCTGCTTCTCCTCAGCATACTGGAGGTGTGTACGCAAACTTTGCAGTTGGTTCTGCAGTCGGTACTCTGCTTCAAACTTTTCCTTGACTTCTTCTGTCAATTGAAAAATTTCTTCTTTCAGTTTTAAGTTTTCTCTTTTTAATCTTGAATTTTCTATTTTTTCAGTCTCTGTATTCTTCAGGGCTTCTTTGCAGTCCTCCTTCCATTTACGCACATCTGCTTTGAGAATGACACTCTCCTGGCGTGAGACTTCCTTCTCTAGGTTGAGGGTCTGAAGCTCCTTCTGAGAGACTTTGAGATCTGTATCAAGATTACCAATAGTTTCTTTAGCAATGTCCAGCTCATCAGTGAAACTGTGTAGTTCCTTTCTGGAAACTTCCAGGTCTGTGCGGCAGCTGTTGGTCTCATGATGTGAGGCATCAAGCTCTATATGAAGTGTGTGAACCTCTTGCTGGAAGACTGTCATCTGCTTCAGTGCCTCCTCATACTTCCGCTTTAGCGTAGCCACCATTTTATCCGATTTGCTTTGCTTTTCATCCATGGCGGAAATAGTAGCCTTTGCAGTATCTAGCTCAGTCTTGAGATCCTCCAATTCGGTCTTGGCCGCAGAGTAAATTGCAAGCACAGTCTTCTGTAGCTGAGCATTATTTTTTCTCTCCCTTCCCAATTCTTCACAGAGCAGATCACAGTCATGCATGGCAATTTTCAGGGCGTCTTCAGGGCTGGTCAAGGGATCGTCACTCACTGGTTCCGGCTCCGCTTCCCTGGGATGACTGGTTGAGGGTTCCTCACTGTTGGCACCGTAAAGAAACTTCTTTGGGGTACACGACTTCTGCCTTGGCCCTCTGGATATTTGGTTAACCGTGGGACGAATTCTCCATTTTCTCTAGGCCACAGGGCAACTCGGTCCCCCTTTTCCTCCACAGGATCTGCGCACGTGTCTGTTCCTTCCACGGTAAGTGAAGAACTGCTTTTCATTTTCTTTTTCCGCCTTTTTGATTTGGATGACACCGTCCCTTAACGGATATTGGGGTCTCCATCTTCATTTGAAATTTTAGCGGCTTCATTATATACGCCAGGCTTTTCTGTTCGTGCCGAGTTCAGGCACCCCCACCATTCTCGGGGTGTTTTGTGGGTGTGACTCGGTTCGGGTTCCCCATAAGAGATGTCTTCCTCTTTATTGGACTGGAAGGGCCACTTTTCCGTTGGGTAGGGTTCATTACAAGAACGCTGCATCTTGTCCTCCATTTTTAGGCTATCAGGTGTAATTTTCTTCCAGACCTCAGGAGGCACTACTGCTGCGGCCGAGTTTATTCGAGCATTTGCCCGTTCTCGGCCGCAGCAGTAACCTGGCGAGCGCCAGAGGGTGCCGGGCGCACGCCGAAGATACGGAGGAGCGCCCTCTGATCGGGGCTTTCTCCCTCCCGCTGCCGGGTCCGCCGGGTCCCCCGGAACCCCCTGCCGCTATCCCCCACATCGCGGGACACCAGGGCTCCCTCGGGGAGCCCTGGACGCGCGTGCAGTGGGCGAAGGCACCCGATGATGCGAGAACGCCGAGGGAGTGCGGCTAGCATGCCGGGGCATCCCCAGGCTTGCGGAGCTAGCCGCACTCAAATAAAATGTGCCGCCTCTGTATTGCAGCTGTTGCCACTGTATTTGCTAGAATCCCCAATTGTGGTAGCCCTACAGATTGGCATATTTTGCTTGTAGAGGTCGTAGCTCTCACAGGCATCTCTGTAGACTTTTTCTTTCTTGGGTAAGTTTTACAATATCAGCAGTACTGTGCATGCATTTTCTCTTATCAGGTATACAAGATGTGCAGTTGCTAGGTAAAAAAAAGTCTATTTGCTCTACACCATTTACTTGCTAGGTGCAATCTCTCCGCTTCAGCAACAGAATTTGGTTTTCTGCCTGAGTTCAGTAATTTTCAGTCTCATCTTTGGGTATTATGCCATTCACATTTCACACTCTGGGTGTCTGTTTTTGCTCCCAAGATATATGTACTGCTGCGGCAGTCTTTATTCTAACAAATCACCGTTTTTTCCCTGGCTTGTTCCTGGAATGCGACGCTGTTCACCCGGAGCATGCCACGTTCCTTTTGCGTTCCCAGCCACTGGTCATGCCCGGCTGACGCGCGGTTGATGTGTTAATTGATAATGGTTCAGGATTTAATAGGCTGCAATGCTTCGTGTGTCCGCCAGATGGCAGAAATTCATGAATTGTAATGCAGTATATATATATATATACTGTATAACAACAACCCCTATAACCCATAACATACACATACAGTACTGTATATGCATATCAATGATACTATAGGCCGGCGGGGGCGAGATGTGTTTGCAGCAGAGAGAGATCCGCTGCTCTCTCTGCGCAAACATCGGCACATTAAAAATTATTTAACATACATTTTTATTCATAGTGTAGATGTGCAGGGATCCGGAGCTGAACCGCATTGGTTTCAGGTCTGGGGACCCCCTGCTTCCCGAGATACAGGCCCCTTTATGGGGTGCCGGTATCCCTCTGCATTTAAAGGTCCCGATCACGTGACCGCCGAATGTAAACAAAGCAGAGGGATACCGGCACCCCCTAAAGGGGCCTGTATCTCAGGAAGCAGGTGGTCCCCGGACCTAAAACCAAAGCGGTTCCGCTCCGGAGACCCTCTGTACATCTACAGTATGAATAAAACACCCATATCAATAAACACTTGTTCCTTACCTTTGCGGCAATGTGCTATGGTAACGAAGCAGCATGAATGTATTTTTAATAATATTGTACAGTGAGCAGGGGGTTCCCTGAGCCACAAATCAAAGCTCAGGGTACCCCCTGCTCCTGCACAATATTATTAAAATACAGAAATGCTGCTTCATTACCATAGCTGATAGCCGCTAAGGCAATGAAGGGGTTAACCCACCGTGCCCACTTTATTGTGGGTAGCGGGGGTGGGTGAAGGGGGTATTTGGCCCTTGGTGTGAGTTTAGGACTTGCGGGGGGGTTGCAGGTGCACTTAACCCCTTCACGACCGTAGCAGTTAATACCGCTACGGTCATGAAGGGGTTAACCCTTCCCGCTACCCCCCGCAAGCCCTAAACAACCACCGTTCGGGCTAATACCCCCTTCACCCACCCCCGCTACCCACAATAAAAAAAATTCACACACAGCAGCCCCACAATAAAAAAATAAATCTAAATAAATAAATAAATACATGAATATAAATAAATATATATATATATATATATATATATATATATATATATATATATATATATATATATATAACAACAACCCCTATAACCCCTAACATAATACACATACTGTTTATGCACATCAATGATACTATAGGCATGAATGTATTTTTAATAATATTGTACAGTGAGCAGGGGGTTCCCTGAGCCACAAATCAAAGCTCAGGGGACCCCCCTGCTTCTGCACAATATTATTAAAATACAGAAATGCTGCTTCATTACCATAGCTGTATTGCAGCCAGCCGGAATAAAATGCTTAAATCACAGCCGCGAAAATAACGCCATACACTCCGGGCGAAAACGATACAAAACCGCACATAACCGGGATAATCTGAAATTCGCGGAGCTAGCCGAGTTAGAATAAAGTGTGTCGCCACTGTATGCAGATCTTTTTTTACTTGCAGATAAAAACCCACATTCTTTCATTCTCGGCAGGGTGACTCAACACTCAGCATTTGTTTGCTAAATATTCCCCTGCTTCAGCACAGTCTCGTATCAATTTTCACACTTTTCTGCATATACTCCATTCACAGCTGGTAGCCCTATGCGGTGTGGCAACCTTTATTTGCAAAATCAGTACCACTCATAGTTCACCATCTGTATTCACTGCTTCAGCGAAACTTTTGAAAACAACAAACACCTATCCCTTTTTAAGGGCTGACTCACTTCTTGAACCCTGACTATGGCTGAAAGTCAAAACCCCTATTTCAATGACCATATTACACTTTGTGATAGGCAACAAAAGGATTAGCTGTTTAAGCAGTTTCTCCTCTTGGGATTGGGGCAAAAAGTCCATCTGTGGTTTTGTAAGTTTCAATGCACTGTAATTTTCAGTGGTGTATACCCCTTTAACTCTGATCTCTGCTGCATGAGGGTTTTTTTTTTTTTTTTTAAATTTGATCAAACTGTTTGTAGGCAAAAAGCATAAAAAAAAATTCACATAAAAATCTCTGGTACTTTTTAACTACAAAGACACCTCTTGTCCCACCTCAGACACCAAATGTAGACGGACGTTCACAGAGGTACACAATTGGAGGATTTTATAAGGTGAAATTATAATAAGGCTTTATTGTGCCTTTTCCTTTTCATCAGGAAATCATCCAAACACAGGGGGAG
The DNA here is from genome assembly GCF_040206685.1 of Ascaphus truei. Taxonomy (NCBI): domain Eukaryota; kingdom Metazoa; phylum Chordata; class Amphibia; order Anura; family Ascaphidae; genus Ascaphus; species Ascaphus truei. The sequence goes on from NC_134485.1 coordinate 298,172,679, forward strand.
GAACAAAGCTTCTATTCACTTGGGAGTATTTCTAGTGAAAATACCATGCAATTATTTCACAACTCCCTAAGTCAAGCATGTCTCGCAGCCCCAAAACATATAGCATGAAATAAGCAGATATAAGCAGTCTCTTAATAATGAAAGTCGTATCTGTTCCTTGGAGGGAAAATCTTCTCTGGTTCAGCTCCCTTCCCTCAGGGTGTGTCAGCATTCAGGTTCAGAAGTTTTCCCTGTGTCTTGTAAGCAGCTCTGCTGTTTCTTCTGGCAGGGCTCAAGACTCAGAGAAACAACAGGGAGGGGATAGGGAGTGATCACAGGACCATACTAATTAAATGATATAATTAATACATAGTGAGGTAATTAAATTGTGGGTGCAAACTGTGAACTGAAAAGTGAATCAGAAAAAAGGGGGGAAGGGAAACACAAATTGATTGTGCCCCTAAAAGAATTCACTAAACTGCACACCTACAACATGTAAAAGTTAACTTTTATTATATTTACTTAAAACATATATTACCAAAGAATTGTGTAAAGTGAGTTTAAAAATGGATTAAATCAATAATATCAAGCACTCATGTCATCAAATGTATAATTATACTATCCCTGTACAACCTAATGATGATGGGAAGTAGACGACACAAGATGCTCTAAGTCAGGGCATAAAACCCCTCTGGAACAGCTGTGAAACTCAATGGTATGTGTATTTATATACCAGTCAGCGAGCGATTGAGTGAGTAAGTATCCAGCGAACCTACTGCAATTGTTACCATTGACAGGTAGTCAGTGTGATGAAGTACAAGTACTCAGAGTGATAACGTTAACACTCCCAGTAAAAATACTGGTAAGTTAACACTAGATGGGACTCACATCCACAGCAATATAACTGGTGAGTTCACAGCCTAAACTCTGTGAGCACATATGTCATGGAGAGCAGAGATAACAAGCTCTCTGACTGTGGATATAGAATTATCTGACCAAATACTGAGATCTATACACAGTGAACCAGGAGACTACAAATACTACATTAAAACAGCTCCAAGTAGGAGACTGACAACATTGCGCGTCCAAAGCGCGTTTCCCTCCAGCAAAGGAGCTTCTTCAGGGACAAAATTTACTGGGGGAGAGCGGGCTGAACCCTTTTATACCCTTGCTATGCCGTGATTGAAAAATCAATAGCTAACAGCTGTTGCGCATGCGCACTGCGCTCGCGCTCCAATTTGCTAAATAAACTATTCAATTGCTACTAGGATTAAAAAAGCCAGCACCCCAGCAGCCTCATAACGGGCATCCCAATAGGGCAGTACCTCAGCCTTCGGAGGAATTGTTCCACGATCGAAGAATTCATTATTCAATCTAAAGAACTTCGATCGAGGTTCCTTAATCGTGGGTATAACATCAAAACATTGAACAAAGCTTATCATCGGGCACTACACAGGGATAGGTGCTTTCTTTTGTCCAGCAAAAAAGAAAAATCAAAGGACACAACAATTAGAGTCATTGGCACCTTTAACAAAAGATGGTGGGCTATCAAAAAGATCTTTGCTAGACACTGGCACCTTCTTCAAGCGGATGTCGACTTGGCGCAGGTTATAGGCCCTAGACCCACTATTACCAGCAGGCGATCTAAGAACTTACGGGACTCCTTAGTGAACAGCCATTTCCAGCGGGCTAAAACAACTACCTGGTTAAGTCCCGTGAAAGGCATGCAACGCTGCCAGGGGTGCAAAGCGTGCAGACATATCAACGTTGGCAAAGTATTCGCCAATCATGATAAAACTTCACAATTTAGTGTGGACAGTTTCATTAATTGTCAGACTACCAACGTTGTCTACCTTATCACAAGCAATTGTGGTAAGAGATATGTCGGCAAGACAACTAGACAACTACGCAGGCGTGTTCTTGAACACATTAACTCCATCAAGCACTCTGCCGAAACATCGGTTGCTAGACACGTCACACAAGTTCATAATGGCGATACAAACGTTATCAAATTCATGGGTATATATCAGTTGAAAAGTCCCATGAGAGGGGGCAATATTGACCAATCCTTGCTTCGCATCGAAGCAGAATGGATTTACAAGTTAAAAACCAAGAGTCCTCATGGACTCAACGAGGGGTTCACCTTTACACCCTTTATCTGATTGGGGAGAATTTTGGTCGGACATATGTCACCTTATTTGGTGCATAGACTCTTTACCGTTTACCCTCATGTCCAGTCGGTCATTTCTCATGTCCACTGTGTTTGTTTCCAGTTCTTTGTATTAAATATATTACACCATTATTATTTATTATTTTCGTATAAACTAGTGACTATAATACTAGAGCTTTAAACCCAGTTTTGGGTTTACTGTTGTGTAAGGTATGTACACGTGCTTCAAAATAATTATCATGAGAGCAGTTAATTAACATCTTGCATGTACATATAGATATAGTTTTAATCATTATATGCATTCTATCCATTACTACATTTTACTATTGTATTGTATGTCTTTATTTATATAGCGCCATTAATGTACATAGCGCTTCACAGTAGTAATGCATGTGGTAATCGAATAAATAACAGATAATATAAATAACAGATCATGGGAATAAGTGCTTTAGACAAATATAACATTAAGGAAGAGGAGTCCCTGCCCCGAGGAGCTTACAATCTAATTGTTAGGTAGGGAGAACGTACAGAGACAGGAGGAGGGAGTTCTGGTAAGTGCGTCTGCAGGGGGCCAAGCTTTATGTATCATGTGTTCAGAATGTTCACAGTGCTATTCGAATGCTTCTTTAAGCAAGTGTGTCTTAAGGTGGGTCTTAAAGGTGATTAGAGAGGGTGCTAGTCGGGTACTGAGGGGAAGGGCATTCCAGAGGTGTGGGGCAGTCAGTGAAAAAGGTTTAAGGCGGGAGAGGGCTTTAGATACAAAGGGGGTAGAAAGAAGACATCCTTGAGAAGAACGCAAGAGTCTGGATGGTGCATACCGAGAAATTAGGGATGAGATGTAAGGAGGGGCAGAAGAATGTAAAGCTTTAAAAGTGAGGAGAAGAATGGAGTGTGAGATGTGGGATTTGATCGGAAGCCAGGAGAGGGATTTCATGAGGGGTGATGCTGAGACAGATCTAGGAAAGAGTAGAGTGATTCTGGCAGCAGCATTTAGGATAGATTGTAGGGGAGACAGGTGAGAGGCAGGAAGGCCGGACAGCAGGAGGTTACAGTAATCAAGACGGGAGAGAATGAGGGCCTGAGTCAGAGTTTTAGCAGTCGAACAACAGAGGAAAGGGCGTATCTTAGTTATATTGCGGAGGAAAAAGCGACAAGTTTTAGAAATGTTTTGAATGTGAGGGGCGAATGTGAGAGAGGAGTCGAACGTGACCCCTAGGCAGCGTGCTTGGGCTACTGGGTGAATGATTGTAGTTCCAACAGTAATGTGGAAGGAGGTAGTAGGGCCAGGTTTGGGAGGAAGTATGAGAAGCTCTGTTTTAGCCATGTTGAGTTTAAGGCGTCGGAGGGCCATCCAGGATGATATAGCAGAGAGACATTCAGAAACTTTGGTTTGTACAGTATGTGTAAGGTCAGGTGTTGAAAAGTATATTTGTGTGTCGTCGGCATAGAGGTGATAATTAAACCCAAAAGATGTTATTAGGTCACCTAGAGAGAGTGTGTACAGAGAAAAGAGAAGAGGTCCCAGGACAGAGCCCTGGGGTACCCCCACAGAGAGATCAATAGAGGAGGAGGTGTTAGCAGAAGAGACACTAAAAGTACGATGGGAGAGGTAGGATGAGATCCAGGATAGAGCTTTGTTCTGAATACCTAGAGTATGGAGAATGTGGAGGAGAAGAGGGTGGTACACGGTGTCAAATGCAGCAGAGAGGTCGAGTAATATGAGCAGAGTGTATTGACCTCTGTCTTTGGCAGCATGGAGGTCGTCAGTTATTTTGGTGAGGGCTGTTTCGGTGGAGTGAGCAGTGCGGAAGCCAGATTGTAGAGGGTCTAGGAGAGAATAGGTGTTGAGAAAATGGAGCAAGCGAGAGAATACAAGACGTTCAAGTAGTTTAGAGGCAAAAGGCAGGAGGGAGACAGGTCGATAGTTAGAAAGACAGGTAGGGTCAAGCTTGCTGTTTTTGAGTAATGGTATGACTGTTGCATGTTTGAAGGAGGATGGAAAGGTTCCAGAGCAGAGGGAGGAGTTAAAAATGTGTGTAAGCGTAGGGATTATAGTAGGAGCTAGAGGTTTTAGGAGATGGGAAGGAATGGGGTCAAGAGGGAAAGTGGTAGAGGGAGAAGAGGAGATCAAGAGCGACACATCCTCCTCTGAGACAGTGGAAAAAGACTCAAGGAAGGCAGGAGGAGAGTTAGGAAGAGGTGTAGGATGGGGGGAAGAAACAGAGGGGATGTTCTGCCGTATGGATTCCACCTTTTCCTTAAAATAGTCAGCAAAGTCCTGAGCGGAGATGGAGGAAGGAGAGGCAGCTGAGGGTGGTTTGAGTAGAGTATCAAAGACAGAGAACAGTCGGCGTGGGTTAGACTTGTGCATGTTGATTAGTGCAGAAAAGTAGGCTTGTTTAGCTTGCGAGAGGGCAGAGTTGAAACAGGATAGCATAAATTTGTAGTGAAGGAAGTCTGCGAGAGTGTGAGACTTCCTCCAGAGGCGTTCAGAGGAACGAGTGGAGGAACGCAGCATGCGCGTGTGGGAATTTAGCCAGAGTCTAGGGTTAGAAGGGCGAGGGCGGCAGAGAGAAAGCGGGGCATGTAGATCAAGAGACGAGGACAAGACAGAGTTGTACTTTCTGACCAGGTTGTCAGGGTCTGTAGCAGAGCTGAGAGAGGAGAGGGAGGAGCGTAAAGTGGACTCAAAGTCAGGTAAGTGAATAGAGCGCAGGTTTCTGAAGAACCGGGGGGTAGATGGAGGTGGAGAAGGGGAGAAGCGAGATAAAGAGAATGAGATGAGATGATGGTCAGAGAGAGGAAAAGGGGAAATGGAGAAATCAGAGAGAGAGAAGTTTTTAGTGAAAACCAGGTCTAAGTAGTGGCCATCCTTGTGGGTGCTGGCTGCAGTCCACTGTTGAAGGCCAAAAGAAGAGGTAAGAGAAAGAAAGCGGGAAGCCCAAGAGAGAGAGGGGTCATCAATGTGGCAATTGAAGTCCCCAAGGAGAAGAACAAGGGAGTCTGAGGAGAGAAAGAAAGAGAGCCAGGATTCAAAGTGAGAGAGAAAGGCAGAAGGGGAATTAGTAGAGGTAGGTGGGCGATAGATGACCGCCACATGAACAGGGAGAGGAGAGAAGATCTTGACAGTGTGAGCCTCAAAGGAGGGAAAAGCAAGAGAGGGGGGAATAGGAAGGGTTCGGTAACGGCAGACAGAGGAGAGCAGGAGCCCCACGCCTCCACCCCTGCCATCAGGGCGCGGAGTGTGGGAGAAGGAAAGGCCACCATAGGAGAGGGCAGCTTCCAGAGCACAGTCAGACTGAGTGAGCCAGGTCTCAGTTATAGCAAAGAGAAGCAGGGAGTGAGAGAGAAAGAAGTCATGTACAGAGAGAAACTTGTTAGAGAGGGAGCGAGCATTCCAAAGGGCACAGGAGAAAGGAAGAGAGGAGGGAGGGTGACAGGGGATGGGTATGAGGTTGGAGGGGTTAACACCAGAAGAAGTAGAAGTTGCATGTGGGAGGCGAGGACGAGAGCAAGTTGAAATAAGACAGGGACCAGGATTGGGAGAGATATCCCCAGAAGCAAGGAGGAGAAGCATGGATAGAAAGAGGATGTGTGAGGAGGATTTGTAGGGGTGTTTTTTAGTGCAGGGGATATAGCTGTGTGGTGTCAGAGGACGCAGGTAAGAAAGGAGTTCATGTGAACTGAGAAGTGGTGAAGAAAGGAGAGATGGAGATATATGAATAGAGTTTGAGACATACTGAGGCTGGTAAAAAGAAGTGCATAATTTGAGAAGAAGTGAAGTCACAGCAAATATAAATGGTAAAGGCAGCATCACAGCAGTAATGATGCAGTCTGGTATTGATGATATCCTCCTTTCCAGCGTAGTTCAAATGCAGGAATCAGGGCCAGATGGGGTGTCCACTTCTTCTTCACTTCTTTTGAACTTCCTTTTAAACTTCAGTTGTTCAATAGTCATGCCACTTATAATGGGCTACTTGGATATGGGCTGCAAGCAGAATAGCTGTTCTGACTGGGTTTATATAGGCCTAAAAAGTCACCTGACAATGTTGTTCTGTCTGCTTAATTAGCAGTAATGAGTTACTTCCTGTCTCAACATAAAGGCTTTTGTAAGCAATCTAAATCAGGCAGGTGGTGTTTCATTAATTGACTACCAGCAGTTTAACCACCACACTGCTAGATTAAAGGCACATTACTTGAACAGGGATTACTCCCCTGTTACAGGGGCCTTGAATTTTCTGAAACCGGCTTGCCTCTCTTTCTCCAATAGCATCTTTTGGTGATTTCAAATGTGCCACTGCTGTCTTGGTGCTGAAACCTTAGAGGATCTCAACACCGAATTGGCTGCTGGGTTTCTTATAGTATTTTGGAGTTCATTCACAAAATACTACAGCCAATCCCAGCGTGGGAACTTTACATCCAGCCAATCAGATACCTGCCAGTCTTCTGGCTTAAGTACCTCCAGGTCTGGGAAGGTGAATAATAGACGGAACGGCTTGTATTGATCCCAGGACGAGGGTACTTAACCTAGCCATCCTGCCCAAATGTTCTTCACACCTCCGGCAGCATCTGTGGCTTTCACGTCCGGACCCTGAGTAGACATAGTGGCACTACAGTTTGGTAGCCACCTGGGTCACCCAGAATACCAGCGTTGAAAGTCAATCTTATTTTACAGTGCACAAGCATAATACATTTGAAACATACAGCTGCAGCGGCCGTTATTTTAAAACTTCACGCGGTGTACCGCTCGGAATACCCCTGTCATGGCGCATGATATTTTCCAACCTACCACCATTGACTCTGGATTCTATCGAGTGCAGAAATTGGCATTTTAGTGTTGTCTGCAATACCGTCTAGAAACTCAAGTGGGCAATCGTGAGTTGTTGTCTTAAAAATCTAATAGCAATTCCACATACACAGTACAGCCTTATGTACAGTTCTGCAAGTCTGTGTGTGTGTGTACAGTAATTGTAATTTGAAGATTTATATTTGAAGCAGAGTTTAACGTTACGAGTTCATAATGTATAGTGATTATAAGTGGGTCTAGGGGGATACTTATCTCAATTGTTTCACGTAACTGATTGTGCACTATCCCCGAAAATCTCTGGCAAAACCACCAGATATGGGCCATATCCCCGATACCACCGCAACCTCTCCAGTAAAGATTTGTGGTCCCTGGATAACATAAATCTGCCTCAATCTCTGAGGGGTCAGATACCATCTGAAAATAACTTAACTATATATATTCTCTTTAGATTTTGTGCATAATGATGTATTCGTTGCATTGACCCAAATATATTATCTCATCCTAGTGCCAGAATGTCCCGAACTCTTGGAGGATTGACCCCATTCCAGAACCGTCCTTCAATATGCAATAAAAAGGCGACTCTCTGGGACTTTGAGACCTTCGGTGATGTTGGACTGACTTTGAACGATGTTCCCTAAAGAATCGAAGGTGTTCAAAGAGATTATGCATGCTGGAGGCAGTGTAGTCTTTTCTCGGTCTTCAGTCTTGTTGTCCAGCAGGAACTGACGGGAGAGTGCATCTGCCTTCATGTTCTTAAAGCCAGGAAGATATAAAATGATAAAATTGAACCGAGAAAATAAAATTGATCAGAAAGCTTGCCGTGACCCCAAACGACGAGCGCTTTCAATGTTCGGAAAGTTTTTATGATCCGTCAGTATGGTGAAAGGGTTTTTAGTCCCAACGAGCAGGTGCCTCTTTCTTCTAGAGCCATTTTTATGGCCAGGAGTACTCGATTGCCTACATCATAATTTTGTTTGATCAGGGAAAATTTATTGTAGAAGAATTCGCACAGGTGAAGTGAGGTGTCTTTCTCTGAGAAAGTACAGCTCTGGCCCCGACGTTATAAGCGTCCACTTCCAGGGTTACGGGTAAACCAAGGTTTGGATGTACGAGGACAGGAGCAGACACATAGGCTGATTTCAATCTCTCGATCGCCTGATTCGCAGCAGAAGACCATGAGGCAGGGGCAGCACCTTTCTGTGTTAAGGCTGTAATGGACACTACTACAGAGGAGAAGTTCAATATGAATCTTTCGGTAGTAGTTGGCGATGCCCAGGAAGCATTGTACGGCATTCAGTGTCGTGAAACGAGGCCAATCCACGACCGCTTTTACCTTGGCTGGATCTATGGAAAGGCCTTAATCAGATATGATGTAACCTAGAAAGGTCGTCATTGTCTGATGAAACTGACATTTCTCCAACTTAGCGATTAGGTGATCCTTTCTGAGATATATAAGTACCTGTTTAACCTGACCTGGATGTTCCTTTACGGACTTGGAGAAAATGAGGAAATCATCAAGATAGACAATGACAAATTGGCAAAGAAGGTCCCTGAAAATTTCATTAACAAAATCCTGGAATACTCCTGGAGCATTAGAAAGGCCCAATGGCATCACAAGGTACAGATGCAGCGGCCATTATTCGAACCAATCACAGCGCCGTTTTCGTTGTGCGCTGCTGTACTCCACGCGGCATTAACGCTGCCAATCACCACAGGCACACGTGTTTATCGCGGTTGCTTTGTTTGAATTTCAGGGATTGTGTGCAATTAAATGCAATGAAATTAATGAATTGTAATGTGTACAGTACTGTGCTACAGTGCTACTGTGTCAATTTCAGGTGTTTAAAAGCCAGAACACTAAAATGCTATTTTCTGCACTCGCCTGCACTCGCTTCTAAAGGTGGTACAGTTGGATGAAATCCCGCGCCATCACATGGGTATTGTGACCGTGTGAAGTGTTTCAATAACGATGTAGTATCCTTACCGGGTGTTGAAGGCCGTCTTCCATTCATCCCCCTGATGGATTCTTGCTAGATTGTAAGCCCCTTGTAAATACATCTTGGTGAAGATTGTGGCCCCCTGTAGTTTCTCAAATAGTTCAGAAATTAACGGCAAGGAGTACCCTTTTTTATAGTGATTTTGTTTAGACCCGATAATCGATGCAGGGTCTGAGGGTCCCATCTTTTTAGTTTAAAAGGAAAACCCGGCTCCTACGGGAGAAAAGGATTTCCGGATAAATGCCCTCTGGTGGTTCTCAGAGATGTATTCTCTCATGGCCTTGGTCTCAGGGGCAGATAACGTGTAAGAAGCCCCTAACAGGGGTACTGAGCCAGGCAGTAAATCGATGGGGCAATCGAATGGCCAGTGGGTGGTAGTTTCTCTGCTTGGGCTTTATTAAAGATGTCCCGGAAATCGGAGTAGATTTCAGGTAAAAGGATATTTACCTGTTCAGGTAGAGAAACCCTGCATATTATTTAAGGGAACTGAAACAGTTCTTTAAGCATTGAGGACTCCATTGGAAGAACTCCGCATCAGCCCAGTCTATGCGAGGGTTATGTAGTTGGAGCCATGGAAGTTGAAGAATGACATTGACCGTGGGAGTGTAGATAATGTCCAATTGGATCATCTCGGTGTGAACCTCACCTGTCCACAACTGGAATGGGATAGTCAGTAGAGAAATAAAAGCAGGTTCTTGAGGATGGCTGTCTATGGCCTCCGGGCCTACTGAGTGTTTCTTGAGTATCAAAGGAATCTTTTCTCTCTCTGTGAATCCCTGGTCAATGAAATTACCCCCTGACCCAGAATCCAGAAAAGCCTGTTATGGTTACGGTGACGGGGGCTAGAATCCTAGTTGGCATTTTTTTTATTTTGGGAGGAGAAGGAGATAATGTTCCCAGTGTGATTCTCCTGGTTCTCACTGGGACTTGGCATTTCACGATGTGTGAGGACTATTAAGTGCCTGGTGTCCAACGTTACCGCAGTATAAGTAGAGGCCGGCATTGCGTCACTGTTGTTTCTCGCCAGAAGATACCTTATTGCCACCGAGTTGCGTGGGTTCCTCCAGCTTCAGATGGGGTGGTTTGACAGCCCTGAGAAGAAACTGAGAGGGGCTTGTATACCTTGTTTGCGCTGTGATTTCTCGGATCTTCTCTCCTGTAACCGCTGGTCTACTCAGATGGAAAGAGCGATGAGCTCCTCCAGGTCGGTGGGGCATTCCTGTGCCACTAGTTCATCCTTCAGATTCTCGGAGAGACCTTAACAGAAGGCGGCAGTTAGCACCTCATCATTCCAACCAGAGTCTGCGGCGATGGTATGGAACTCTAAAGCGTAACGGGGCCACGTAACAGTTACCTTGGGAGATATACAAGAGTGAGGAGGCAGCAGTTACTGTAAGGATTTGGGAGTCAGCTGCTTTTGGTGCGCTCCGGCCCTACCTCCTTTCACACATGGGGCTCCTTCCAAGGGAACATAATCTTCAGGCCGCACAACACACATGCGCGCATCGGTGACATCACCAGGAACTGCGGGAGAAGGCCCCGCCTCCGGATTACGCCATGCATCAGCAGCACGCGGCGTTTGCACATGACGGGTGTGCAATGCGCCCAAGCTACGTCGCAACAGAGCTAATCATTCACCTGTCTTCTGCACCTAGCCCAATCACTGCTTCTGCTGAGGCCGCTCCTATCAACAGGATTGGACGGTCCTGCCTGTATATGCTTAGCTGTGACTTTGGCTGAGCATAGATTCATGTTCTGTTGTGCTTACCTGTTCTTTGCCTCCACAGTTTTGCCTTGCATTGCTGAACCTTGCTCTGTGTACTGACCCCAGCTACCTCTGACCCTCTGCATCTCTCCAACCCTGACCTCGGCACTCAGACAACGACTGCTCTCCATTCTCCAACCCCAACTACGGCTAATAGTACCTTCAACGATCCGGACCTCTCCTACTCTGACCTTGGCAAGTATAACGATGACTCTTATCTCTCCAACCCCGACCCGGCTACCTTGACCAATCTACACTCCATTTGTGCCCCCGTGGCTGTGGGTGGCATTTATAACCATTCCCACCTCAGTTCCGGGATCCCGCCTTTTTTGTGGTGAGCACTGCGTTACAGTTACCTTGCGTCTGGGTGTATCAAAAACTCTGCAGAACTCCTTGGTGAAGCATAGGATATCGCTGGAAAAATCCGATCTCAGTCCCAGATGGGAGAGGCCCATGCCAGGGCATTGTTAATCAACAAGGAAATTATGTATGCTACTTTAGATCTGGAAAAAACTAAACGGGAAGGCATCGCCTTGAATTGGATGAAACATTACTTGAGGAAACCATGACAACCATGTGGGTCACCGCCATAGCGATTGGGGGTAGGTATTCATGGTTCAGAAGTGGTAGCCACAGGTATGTGGGAAGGAACCGCCACCATAGGGGTTGCCGAGTGGTAAGGGGAGCGTTGTGTCAGACCGGTAATAGTTTGAACCGACTTTTGGAGCATCTCTATGAGCTGGTTATTTAACTCCAGATATTTGTCCAGTCTGTCAAACATGTTGGCATGTGCAGTCAAGAGTCAGCCCACCTCAGCGAGGTTCATGTTTGTGGGCTGAGCATACTGCCACGAGTGCTCACCACAAACAAGGCAGGACAGCGAGGCTAAGGTGGGATTTTGATAGCCACGGACCAACAACCGAGCAGACACATCCGGAGTGCAGAGTAGTAGTCGTGTAGCCGAGTCAGGGTAGGAGAGGTCAGATTGGTCAAGGTTGTTGCCGTGATCATGGAGTGGAAAGATTGGATAGTCGTGATACAGTGCCGGGGTCCAGGGGTAGAGAGAGTAGAATAGTCGAGTCGTAGCCATGGTCCAAAGGTCAGAGAAGTCAGGAGTCCTAGAGCAAGCTGAGGTCAAAATACAAGGAACAAAACAAGACAAGGCAAGGCAACAGGGTGCTGGAGATAAGCACACAAATGAATGCAAGTAATTTGCTAAGGGGCTGGCTGAGCATATAAAGCACAGAGAGCCAATGGGGAGGCTGCAGGGAGTGAGCATCATCTATATGCTGTGTACCAATAAGCAGGGGAGGAGTCAGTAGCAGCTGTGGAATAATGGATTGAATTAACCCCTAGAGTGCCTATGTCCGTGTGACGACTGCACATAGTCAGAGCATACTGTGCGCTGCCCATGTCATCACGGAGGCAGAGCCTGGAGACGATCCCTAGCAGCGCGGCACCTGCTCGCAGGCTGCGGCTGACACACGTCACCCATGATGTCTCGGGATGCATCACAGGGGCGGAGCCTGGAGATGATCCTACCCTTTTAGTAACGCGGCGCCTGGGCGCAAGTTGTGGCTGACACACGTCGCGAGATGCGTGATGGGGCGGGGCCTTATAACAAACCTCACACTAAGGGGGTCATCAAAAAGTGGCGAAAAAGTGCTTTCGGCAGGGGTTTGAACTCGCCATGTTTTTTTGCGTGTTGCCCTCGCAGTTTGCAGGAATAGCCGAATCCCTGGCGAATCCCTGCGAGAACAACATTTCCAAACATGGCAAGTAGCCGGTGGCGAGATGCTCTGCCTGCCGAGATGGGCTCCCCTGCCGAGATTAGTCTGCAGCAGAGAGATCCGCCACTCTCTCTGTGCTAATCTCGGCAAAAAAAAATATTTTTAATAAAAAATGTATTCATAATATAGATGTGCAGGGGGTCTCTGGAGCTAAACCGCGTTGGTTTTAGCTCCGGGGACCCCCTGCTTCCCGATATACAGGCTCCGTTATGAGGTGCCGGTATCCCTCTGCATTTAAATGTCCCGATCACGTGACCCTGGGATATAAACAAAGCAGAGGGATAAAGGCACCCCATAACGGGCCTGTATCTCGGGAAGCAGGGGTTCCCCAGACCTCAAACCAATGTGGTTCTGCTCGGGAGACCCCCTGCACATCTACATAAGCCAAAACATACTTATCAATAAACAATAATTTATTGCCTTAGCGGATAGTCTCTATGTTAATGAAACTGCATTAATGTCATTTTTAATAATAGTGTAATGGAGCAGGGGGTCTCCTGAGCTGAACCGCATTGATTTCAGCCTTGGGACCCCCTACATCCTGAGTTACAGGCCCCAGTATGGGGCATCGGGTGTCATTGTCGCCGCCATTTTTATTGTGTTGTGACATGTAAACAATGGGATACCGGCATCCGATGCCCCATGCCTGTAACTCTGGAAGCAGGGGGTCCCTGAGACAGAAATCATTGTGGTTCAGCTCAGGAGATGCCCTGCTCCCACACACTATTATTAAAAATACATTAAAGCAGCTTCATTACCATAGCGGCAATCCGCTAAGGCAATGAAGGGGTTAAGTCACAATAGCATGTTTATTGGGGACAACACACACACACCCTGTGCCCCCCAAAACCCCTATACCCCCTTAACATACAGTACATATATTTATTTTTTTGGGTGCACAGGAATGATACAATTGGTCGGCGGTGGCCCTCAGGTGGTCCCGCAGGTGCCCGTGGGTCCCCGCTTGCCTGCAGTACCAATTATGTGCCCCAAAAATATTAAAAAAATACATCAATACTTTTAAATAAATACAAACCCCCCCTGCCCCCTAACACATACACTACAGTAATGGGCAAAATAACTAATATCCACATATTTTATTTTATAAAAATATTTTACCAGGAAGTAATACATTGAGAGATACCTCTCGTTTTCAAGTATGTCCTGGGCACAGAGTTATAAAAAATACATGGTTACAATAAAAGAACAGGGTTATACAGTCACTACACAGATATTTCATGGACAGATAAAGTAGGAAAATTGGGTATAGGGGATAAAGGGCTTGTGAGTTTCAGATAGAAATAGAGCAGCTTTAACATCAACTAACATCAGCGAACGGCAGCAAACGGCTCACGCCCTTTGGCTGCGCCAAAGGCTGTGTGCCTTTGGGGCAACGCAGATGTACGCTGGAGTGAACAAAAATATAATTTCTTTGTGTCCCCATGGCTCATTAACATTCCAGGGGATGAGGTTGCCGATTCAACAAAGAACAAGCACATGTTAACCCTTAGCACCCTGGTCCTGTGCAGACGGGAGCAGTTCTTTGGGAGGCCCCATCAGGCTGTGTGCCTTTGGAGCAACGCAGATGAAAGCTGGAGTGAACAAAAAAATATATGGATAATAGTGCAGTTTCCATTTAATAGTGCATTAAATGTGATTAATACATTTATCACAATAAATAAAATAAATACATCTTGCACTCACACTTGCCCGGCTGTCACGATGAAGGCCGTCCTCATCCTCATCCTCATCACGTCCATGTCCCCCTCCGGTGCTGCAAAACATACACAAGAATAAAAAGAGCCAATATAATGTCCCCTAACTCCTTAATTATCTTAGCGGTTAGTAACTGCTATAGTAATTAAGGGGTTAACCCACCCTCCCCACCACTCACTCAGGAGGCCTAACCACCCTCCTCTACTACCCACCCATGAGGCCTAACCACCCCCACCACTACCAACCCTGGAGGCCTACCCGCCCTCCCTTGAGGACAATACCTCTCCCCCCGCACCCACTACCCACAATAAAAACAATACAGAGAACAGCCCCACAATAAACATTGCTATATTTAATAAACAATACATAACATACCCACCCCCTGTGTCCCCCATAAAACATGATTTATTATTTTACATACAGGGTTAATACCCCAGACCTATGGTAGTCACAGGTGGTCCTGACGGGTGTCCACAGGCCCCAAAGTGCACCAGTACCCCAGGGTCTGCGGGTCTGCGGGTGGTTCCAGCCAGATGCCATGGGCCACCAGATGGTCCCTACGAGTCACCGTGGGCCCCAAAAGGGGTCCATGGGTGGGCCAACGGGTGTCTGGGGTCCCCTAGTCAGCCACACAGGTGTCTGGGGGCCCTCAGTGGTTCCCACGAGGGTATGGGGCCCTCGGATGGTTCATACAGGGCCATGTGGCCCCCACAGCAGTGGGGCCCCCGGTTCTTCCCCGCAGGTGTCCCTCATGTGTGGGTCCGCAGGTGGTACCCGTAGGTGTCCATTGCTCCCCAGGTGGTCTCCAGAGGTCCCCAAAGACCTAAGGAACCAACCCTGTATGTAAACAAATAAACATGTACATATACATTTAAATAAATCAATACCCCCCCACACACACCAAACACATACAGTACAGTAATGGGCAAAATAACTATTATCCAGATATGGATAATAGATTATTTCCCCATTATTAAACCCAACATTAGCATGCATAAATAAAGTTAATAAATACAGTTCTACTTACCTTAGCAAATATGATGGTCATCCTTCTCTTGAAACAACAATGTACCTCTGTCCTCCGTTGCCAGAATAATACATCACAAATACATTCTAATATCCCCTAACCCCTTAATTACCTTAGCGGTTAATAACTTCAAAAGTAATTAAGGGGTTAACTCTCACGCACTACCCACACACAAGGCCTATCTCTATAGATATACATACATACATACACAGATAATGTATGCTTGTTTTGTAGTTTATTTTGAATGTAATTTAATTGTTTTTTATTCTCATTTGTTGCCCCTGTATGTATGTATGTATATCTACAGTATATGGATATACATGATGGACAAATTAATTGCATCATGTATACACACTGTACAATTCAATTATTTGATTGGCATTTGGTATATATTTATTTGGCTAAGTGCTACGTTTTCTTGTGAGATGACATTTATTTTCTTTTGCAATCTCCAGATTTGAATTTGAGATGCAATGTTCAGATTTGATTTGGATGTGCAATGTTCAGATTTGAATTTGAGATGCAATGTTCAGATTTGTTTGGAGTTACTATGTGATTGATATTGAGATGTGCTGGATTTATTTGTGTATTTTTTGGTAATCCTTAACCATTAATTAGTATATTGGTTAATCATGCCCATAATATACAGCCTTTTAGAATTCTATGGTTTTACATATCAGGACATAATAACAATCATCTGTTCCTTAGCAGGTCTTAAAATGAGGTAAACACAATCTCAGATGAACAACAACACATGACATATTACACAGTGTCATGATTTATTTAACAAAAATAAAGCCAAAATGGAGAAGCCATGTGTGAAAAACTAAGTATCCCTTATGATTCTATAGCTTGTAGAACACCCTTTAGCAGCAATAACTTAAAGTAATTGTTTTCTGTATGACTTTATCAGTCTCTTACATCGTTGTGGAGGAATTTTGGCCCACTCTTCTTTTCAACGTTGCTTCAGTTCATTGAGGTTTGTGGGCATTCATTTATGCACAGCTCTCCTAAGGTCCATCCACAGCATTTCAATCGGGTTGAGGTCTGGACTTTGACTGGGACATTGCAACACCTTGATTCTTATCTTTTTCAGCCATTCTGTTGTAGATGTGATGGTGTGCTTGGAATCATTGTCCTGTTGCATGACCCACTTTCGTCCAAGCTTTAGCTGTCGGACAGATGGCCTCACATTTGACTCTAGAATACTTTGGCATAAAGAAGAGTTTATGGTCGACTCAATGACTGCAAGGTTCCCAGGTCCTGTGGCTGCAAAACAAGCCCAAATCATCACCAGCAGAATTTCACCCTTTATTTATGATACTTGTGTGCTGGGATGTGGTTCTTTATTATTCCTTCTATACTTGGGTACATTGCATGAGTGAGTCACTGGCACCTTTACGTTGATGCCACTTCCATATCATTCTGCTTATCACAAAGTTGTTGTGTTAGGTGGTTTGTAGTCAATTTTGCAGGAGGTAAGGGCTACAGGGATAACGCGATGAGCTTCTCTAACTTTGTTGTATCTCACGCTTGCGCCAGTTTCACACTACGGAGTGAGTTGTGGTGCGCATGCGCGAACCTCTGTTGCAGCCGTGGTATTGCGATAGATCCCTGAGTCAAAGGCACTTGTAGGTTGAAGCCACTTCTGCCCATAACACCATGCTTTTAGCAACCTGATATGCTCGGTCTTTTGTGGTCACCATTACAGGAGGAGTGGCTGCAGGGATAGGGATTATGTAACGCATTGCTGCTGATTCGGAATACTTCACGCTGGCGCCAGACTTACACTATTGTGTGAGTTGGGGTGCGCATGCGCAAACCTGTGTCGCGATCGTGGCGTCACGGTTGTTTCCTATTTTCAAGCCATTCATCACCTGCAGTGGCTCATGATGGGTGAGTGAGGGGGGTATATAAAGGTGTCTTTTTGTGTTACATGTCTGCTCTCACCATGACAAAGACTGTGTGGCAGTTGAAACGTTGGTTTCGATTGCTGAATAAATTTGCTATATTGAAGCCCGTGTGCCTGGATTTTTCCTTCTACATCAATACACTATGCAAACAGACAAGTGACTAGCTACAGTAAGCTGCAGATCGGTCCATTCTCCTGTAATCAATCGCTTTGCTTAGGGTTATTTAATTTAATTCAATTCTTGCACAATTATTGAAAATGATGTCCTGCAATATGATTTTGTTGTTGGGGGTAGAGGAGGTGGTAGTAGGGTTGTTGTTTTTTTGTATGTTTATTGTGGGTAGCGAGGATGATTGAAGTTGACATTTGGCCCTTGGTGGGTGTTTATCCCTACTGAGTGGGTAGCAGGAGGGTTAACCCCTTCATTACCTTTGCAAAGTTCAGAAAGGGGTTAATTCCACTCGCAACCCTCCGCAAGACCTAAACACCCACCAAGGGCCAAATAGCACCTCCACCCACCCCGCTACCCACAATAAACATTGCACTGGTAGTTAACCACTTAATTGCCTTAGCAGTTAGCTTCTAAGGTAAATGCCTTTATCATGCATCTGATTCATGCTGAGTCTTCCAGTGCTGGTATTAATGTGTATCAGCTCCAGAGACCCCCGGCATAAATCCGATGCAGGAAAAATGCTATTTCTTTACTAAGGCCCTCTCTCGCCGCCGCCGCCACTGCCACCTCAGAAGCTTCTCACCAGCTTCACGCCAACTTTTTCTGGGGAGAGGAATGTGGGAAGAAATTGACATTCTAGAGCATCGCAGAATTAGAATTGCACGAATTTTAAAACCTGCCAATAAATGGCTTATCATGGCTCACATGGCGATGTGTTTTGAACGACAGAAAAAAATGCAAATTAATGCTTTTGCTGCTCACTTATCGAGGCTTTCTTTATCGCTGCAGGAAATTGTGGCCAATAACTGCTAAAAAGCCTTGATAAGTGGGTTATGAAGCCTACTAGAATAGGCCCCTTAATTGTGTTATGTAGTAGAATCAAAGCAGGATGTACAGTAAGTTTGAAGGACTTGGATAGACTTGAAACTTGGGCATGTAGAGGCAGAGGAGGTTTAATACAAATAAATGTAAGGTTATGCATATGGGAAACAAGATTAAACAGGTTACTTACAAATTAAATGGGGATAAATTAGGAGAATCCTTGATGGAGAAGGATTTAGGAGTGATTGTAGACAGCAGGCTTAGCAATAGTGCCCAAAGTCATGCAGTAGCTGCAAAGGCAAACAAAATCTTATCTTGTATTAAACGTGCAATGAATGGAAGGGAAGTAAACATAATTATGCCCCTTTATAAAGCATTAGTAAGATCACACCTTAAATATAACGTACAATTTCGGGCACCGATCCTTAGAAAAGACATTATGTAACCAGACAAAGTGCATTTATTTATTTATAAAATATTTTACCAGGAAGTAATACATTGAGAGTTACCTCTCGTTTTCAAGTATGTCCTGGGCACAGAGTTAAGCCAAATAATGCATGGTTACATAATGAGCAGGGTATGCAGTACATTATATACAAGACATTGCATGCACAGTTAAAGATAATTTATATTATGGGCGAATGGAACAGTTACAGACCAGATTTAAAGTGTGACAGCCTTAGATTTGAAAGAACTTAGACTGGTGGTGGATGTAAGAGTCTCTGGTAGGTTGTTCCAGTTTTGGGGTGCACGGTAAGAGAAGGAGGAGCGGCCGGATACTTTGTTGAGCCTTGGGACCATGAACAGTCTTTTGGAGTCTGATCTCAGGTGATAGGTGCTGCATGTGGTAGGGGTGAGGAGCTTGTACAGGTAGCTGGGTAGCTTGCCCATAAAGAATTTGAAGGCAAGACAGGAAAGGTGAACTTTGCGCCTAGACTCGAGTGATGACCAATCTAGTTATTTGAGCATTTCACAGTTATGTGTGTTATAGTTGCATTGGAGAACAAAACGACAAATTGAATTGTAGAGGGTGTTAAGTTTGCTAAGGTGGGTTTGAGGTGCTGAGCCATATACTATGTCTCCATAGTCAATAATTGGCATTAGCATCTGCTGTGCGATGCGTTTTCTGACGAGGAGACTTAGGGAGGATTTGTTCCTGTAAAGTACCCCTAGTTTGGCATAGGTCTTGGTTGGCAGGGTATCAATGTGCATCCCCAATGTTAAGTGGGAGTCAAACCATATTCCCAGGTATTTAAAACTAGTAACAGGAGTTAGGGTGGTGTTAGTGTTGGTTCTAATCTGGAGCTCAGTCGCTGGAAGCTTTAAAAATTTAGTCTTGGTCCCAAACACCATTGTTACAGTCTTGTCAGTGTTTAAAAACAGTTTGTTTTGGGAAATCCAGTTTTCGAGTCTGAAAAAGTAAGACTGAAGTATGTGTTGAAGGTCAGAGAGGCTATGGCTGTGTGCATATAGGATTGTGTCATCTGCATACATGTGTATTGAGGCTTCCTGACAAGCTGTGGGAAGATCATTGATGAACACTGAGAAGTGTAGGGGCCCCAGAACAGAGCCTTGCGGGACGCCACAGGTGATATCCAGGAGGTTAGAGTTAGAGCCAGAGATGGACACATGTTGGGATCTACCTGATAGGTAGGACTGAAACCAGTTTAAAGCATGCTTCCCTATTCCAAAGCTCTGGAGTTTGTTGAGCAGGATAGCATGATCAACAGTATCAAAAGCCTTTACAAAATCTAGGAATACTGCACCAGTGAGTTGACATAGAAGAGCCGCCAAATTAATAAAGGGGATGGATAATCTGATTTAATGTATAAGGAAAGGCTAGCTAAATTAGATTTGTTTACATTAGAAAAGAAGCATCTATTATATTATAACTATATACAAATATATTCGTGGACAGTACAAGAAGCTTTCAAAATAACTAGTCATCCCAAGGGCAGTACAAAATATACAAGGTCATCCCTTAAGGTTGGAGGAAAGGAGATTTCACCAGCATTACAGAAAAGGGTTCTTTATAGTAAGGGCAGTTAAAATGTGGAATTCATTTCCCGTGGAGACTGTGATGGCAGATAGAATACATATGGCTTCCGCACTGCTCACTCCATGGAAACAGCTCTCACTAAAATAACTGATGACCTCCATGCTGCCAAAGACAGAGGTCATTACAATCTGCTCATATTACTCGACCTCTCTGCAGCATTTTACACCATGGACCACCCTCATCTCTTTCACATTCTCCATACTCTTGGTATTCAGAACAAAGCTCTATCCTGGATCTCCTCTTTCCTCTCCCATCGTACTTTCAGTGTCTCTTCTGCTAACACCACCTCCTCCTCTATTGATCTCTCTGTGGGGGTACCCCAGGGCTTTGTCCAGGGACCTCTTCTCTTTTCTCTGTACACACTCTCTCTAGGTGACCTAATAACATCTTCTGGGTTTAAATATCACCTCTATGCTGACACACAAATGTACTTTTCAACACCCGACCTTACACCTGCTGTACAAACCAAAGTTTCTGAATGTCTCTCTGCTATATCATCCTGGATGGCACTCCGCTGCCTTAAACTCAACATGGCAAAAGCAGAGCCCCTCATACTTCCTCCTAAACCTGGCCCTACTACCTCCTTCCACATTACTGTTGGAACTACAATCATTCCCCCTGTAGCCCAAGCACGCTGCCTAGGGGTCACACTCGACTCCTCTCTCACATTCGCCCCTCACATTTAAAACATATCTAAAACCTGTCACTTTTTCCTCCGCAATATAACAAAGATATGCCCTTTCCTCTGTTGCTCGACTGCTAAAACTCTGACTCAGGCCCTCATTCTCTCCCGTCTTGATTACTGTAACCTCCTGCTGTCCGGCCTTCCTGCCTCTCACCTGTCTCCCCTACAATCTACACTGGCGACACACTTTATTCGAGCTCGGCTAGTCCCACGAATTCGGGTATACCCGGGTGTATTGAGGTTTGTGACTGTTTTCTGCCCGAGTGCATTGAGGTATTTTCCAGGCAGGGATTGAAGCATTTTATTCCCGCTGGCTGCAATACTGCACAGTATATATATATATACTGCATTACAATTCATGAATTTATGCCATCTGGTAAACACGCGAAGCATTGCAGCCTATTAAATCCTAATCATTATCATTTAACAGATCAGCCGCCCGTCAGCCAGGCATGAACCCAGGCTGGGAAGGCAAACATAACGGGGCTTGTCAGAGGTGAGGAGCGGCGCATTCCAGGTATCTGCCAGGTACATACTGGGTATTTGCTCAAATAAAGTGTGTCGGTGCAGTATCATAAACGCTGCTGTCAGAATCACTCTACTCTTTCCAAGATCTGTCTCAGCATCTCCCCTCATGAAATCCCTCTCCTAACTTCCGATCAAATCCCACATCTTACACTCCATTCTTCTCCTCACTTTTAAAGCTTTACACTCTTCTGCCCCTCCTTACATCTCTGCCCTAATTACTCATTATTCACCATCCAGACTCTTGCGTTCTTCTCAAGGATGTCTTTTTTCTACCTCCTTTGTATCTAAAGCCCTCTCCCGCCTTTAACCTTTTTTGTCTGACTGCCACACACCTCTGGAATGCCCTTCCCCTCAATACTCGACTAGCACCCTCTTTAAGACCCACCTTAAGTCACACTTGCTTAAAGAAGCGTATGAATAGAAATGTGGATAATACTGGACACATGTTACATAAAGCTTAGCGCCCTGCAGGCGCACTTACCAGAATTCCCTCCTACTGTCTCTGTATGTTCTCCCTACCTACCAATTATACTGTAAGCTCCTCGGAGCAGGGATTCCTCTTCCTTAATGTTTCTTTATGCCTGCAGCACTTATTCCCATGACCTGTTTATATTATCTGTTATTTATTTGATTACAACATGTATTACTACTGTGAAGCGCTATGTACATTAATGGCGCTATATAAATAAAGACATACAATACAATATGTTTAAAAAAAGGTTGGAGATTTTTTTAGAAAGGAAAGGTATTCAAGGATATACCAAATAACTAAACATGGTAAGGATGTTATCCAGGGAGTAATCTGATTGCCAATTCTTCAAGGCAGGAAGGAATTTATTTTCCCCCTTATGAGATATTAGATGATATTTCACTGGGGTTTTTTGTTTGACTTCTTTTGGATCAATATACTGTAAGTAGGGATATACATTAGGATAAAGTATCTCTCGTCTAAATGTGGCATACAGTCTTGATGGACGTATGTCTTTTTTCAACCTCATCTACTATATAACTATGTAACACATCCAACAGCACTAATGGAACACTAAACACTGTCATATTACAGTAGAAACTAGTCACTTTACTGTACATTTGCAATGTTTTTCATTGTATAAAAGTATAATAATGTAAATATAACAGGGTATGTCCATCTGTACTTGTTTTTCTCCCATAGTGTATCTGCTATGTAAGTCCTGTTAAGATCCAGGCCTTATCAGGTTAATCAATGGGCCATTGACCCCCCTTCTGCTTCCCCAGAAAGTGAAGGTAGGTAGGTGGTGACTCATGGCCTGTGTATAGACCCCCGGTAGGTGGGTACAGTCCATGCCATGAGCCCGCACCTTCCAGAGGTTTTTAGGGGAGTAGCCTAAAAGTTATTGTCGGCTTTTGCTCCCTGCTCCTCAGGGAGTGAGGTAGTCTTTGCCCCCTGCTCCTCCTGGAGTAAGGAGAGTGTTCCTCTCTGAGCCCTGGCGAGGGCGAAGGAGGTCTTTGCTCACTGCTTCTCAGGGAGTGAGGTGGGAGCTGTAAGTCTTCCCCATGGTGGGGCAAGCTTGCTCACTTTAGGCTGGCTAGCCTAAAGACCACCTGGATCAGAGCACTAATGGTGAAGGTGCACAGTCTAGACAGCCTGGGGTAAGTGGAGTGTGATATATGCTGCTATAAGGGCTGATGCAGAATGCCCTGCAATAAAATACCTTTCAAGATACCTCTGTCACGGGTGTCAGTTCCTGGGCAGGAGTGAGGTAATTGTGCAGTGATGGGGGCTGACACCTACACTCCGTGGGTTCCATCACCGCTGGAGGCGCTGACACCACCATGAAGAACCCAGAGACCTGTGCAAGCCAGTCCTGTTCCTGTCTCTTTACCATCTGGCAGACAACTCAGATCTCTTGAAATCCTACAGGTAGAGCACCATACAATTGTGGTAATGCGCCCACTCCCATACACTGGTCCCTAAGTGTGTGTGGGGGGGGGGGGACACGTGTTACATAACGAATATATTTCAACAGTATGAACAGGGTTCAAAATTATAATGGTTTTAGACTTCCATCGACATCTTTTGGCTGTTGATTTGACGTTTTGAATTATGTAAAATAATTGTGAAATAATTTACTGTATACTATTAATAAACAATAATTAAATGCTTAAAGTATAGTCTGTGCAAGTATAACACACAAATACTAAACAGTGATACACTGTATACACTTGGTTATAGATGATTTATTAACCACATTCAGGATAAATTGCATTGTGGTCAAAATAACATTTCAAAAGAAATTTAGTGTAGCAGGAACGAAACACACAATGTTTCAGAGAAAATTACTATTCATCAGGTAGGGTTTCCATACCTACAGTGACCCTTGGTATTCTCCCACTACCGCTTAACCATCAGTATCGGAAATAACATGAGAGAAGTGAGTGCCTCTACCCTATCTTTATAGAGACACAGTAAAATGTAGACAGTGTGTAATGATGGGTATGCATGCACTATTGCGCAATAACCCATGGTACACATATAAACATTCCACTGTTTGCTACAAATTACTTACATGCTTAATGTAAACCATGCACAGCATGCACATACCTCTCTGGAATGCTTATATGCATGTCACTGATCTACATAGGATTTGGCATGATCACAATGTTACCATAGGACATTGAGCAGTCAATGTTGGTATTGCAAGTAATTAACATATAGCGATTGTACAGTAAATCGTATTACTAAATGTCTTCCTGCAAGATCACTGTTGTTATTTTATGCACTTTGTACAGTGGTTTGAATTGCAATGATGTTGGCTACATCTGTACAATTCACAAGGATGGAATTCCTCCACTTCTCTTGAACTAAATAACTTTAAGGTGTTCAGTCAAACTCCCTCATGATTTTGTTTGACTTTACATGAAATCAGTGCTATATTCATTTTGGGTTTATCATATTAAAAAGAAATCATATTCAAACCTATTGAAAATGGAACTTCTTATCAAGAGCACTTTTGAAAGTGCTCATAATGAGAAATTCCATTTTCAATAGAAAAGTTATTGCTTCATAAAATAATTTCAATGTTGAAATAGACATTATAAATTAGTAGCTTTAAATTTTATTTTGCCCCTCCAAATAATAATACAATGTAAAAAAAATGCCTCCATTAAGAATCAATGTAATTTTCTCAAAGTGCAATAGCCAAAATGGTTTCCCAGAAAACCTCATGAATTTCTTTCTGAAAGGTAATTGAGCATTAAATTCCTGATCAATAATCTAATTCTATATTGTTATGAGATACTTTTAGACAATGAGATGAGGAGAATGCTGATTACTCTACTAATGAGTGTATAGAAATGTTTGCAGTTATAGTTGTATGATGTATTATTTCATCTTTTGACTTTTTGCAAAAAAATATTCTGTGAAAAGCTGAAATTCAAGTGATACACAATGTGCAAGTTTGTATGCTTGTTATTTTTAAACCAGATTTAAAAAAATATCTTTCCAACCAGATTATTTTAAGCATTTTAAATTGACTGACCATCTTAGCATGGGAAAGTTTAAAAGTGAATAAACACAAAATAGCTGCTATTATTGATTGTTAACAGTTACTAAACTTGATGGCTGTTAATCATAAAAAATGTAATCTGATTAAGAAATCTACGCAGTCTCAAAATTGTATGCACAAATAACCTTGTGTGATTGATATCTTGGTTCATTAAAAAAACAGCACCATTAGCAAAGTATGTGACTTACTGGGACACTATGGCTAATAGAACCCTTTAACTTAACTCTTTTTGTGTACCTCTACTATTCTCTCTCAACACACTATCACTTGATGTCCTCATCCACTCTTTTGGCCCATCATATCAATGTGGATAATATGTGTATATCTATCCACCATCTAATCATTCATGCAATCCAGTCACAAGTCTCGCATTGCCTCCATGCTGTATCCTCATGTAAGGTGCTCCTTCACCTTAAACTTAATACGTTTAAAACTGAGCTCATATTTCGCCCTAAATCAGGCCTAATATCCCATTTTTCCATCACACTAAATGGTACCACCATCTATCCCATCGTCAAAGCACATTGCCTTGGAAGGATATTTGACACTTCCCTTCCCATCTCAATTAACATCATGGCTAAAATGTGTTGCTTCTTCCTTTGTGTAATATTGCCAAGATCTGACCTTTCCTCTGTAACTCTACTGCTAAAACTCTAATGCATGCCCTTATCCTTTCTCATCTGAAGTATTGTGACATACTGTAACAGGCCTCCCTCCCTTACAATTTTGTCCTTTGCCATCTATCTGCTAGAATAATGTAACTTTCTCCCAAACAGTATGTACTCATCTCCTCCTTAAATCCCTCCTACTGTAGCTTCCCATCAAGTTTTGGATCACCTAGAAAATTATCCACCTTACCATTAGGGCTCTGCACTCATCCGCTCTTTCCTACATATCAGCTTTTATCCATCGTTATGCCACTGTTCATTTCCTGAGCTCTACTCATAACTGTCTCCTGTCCATAACTTTCATTTCTACTGCTCTCTCTCACATTAAACCATTTCCCTTCAATTCACCTTACCTGTAGAACACTCTTCCACTCTGTATATGAAAAAAAGTCATCTCTCTGCACCATTAACACAAATCTTAAAACTCACCTCTTAAATTAAGCATTTCAGTAGCATGGACTCATGATTAGTGTACCACATCCCACAGTCAATCCTACAAACCATTGTGGCCAAGCACGGTAATCTACTGCATACGTTTCCTCACCTGTCTCTGTAGGTCTGCCAAAATATCACTTACTGTAGTGCCGATGGTTATTCTAACACAAACCAGTGGCAATCGCCAAAAAGACCCAGGTACATGCTGGGTCGTGTTTAAGGCAAGTTTAAGGCATTTCTGCATTGACTAATGGCCCATCAGATTAACAGCGGGGTTCACTGGCAGTCCCATTCAAACTGAAAGGGACTGCCAGGGACCCCTGCTGAGTTAAACCGATGGGTCATTAGTCAATGCAGAAATGCCTTAAACTTGCCTTAAACTAGCCAGGTTACACCCAGCATGTACCCAGCATGTAACCGGGCTATTTTAAAGCAAGCCTTAGAATACTCGTTGTCTCATCTGTATATTGTAAGTTTTCCGGGTCATGGACTTTCTTTTATATTGTCGGACATTGTGGTAGATCCACTAACTATCTCTGTCTGCTCCAGTCCGTGACAATTAACTTTTTTGCATTGGGAAATCAAGCATAACTTGATGTCTTATACTGTATAATGCAGGACATCTCTATACCCATGTGTTCTTCAGTGGTATCATTGTATTCTTTTCATGTGAAAACATTTTTTGTACACTGTGTGCATTTATAGATATCAGACCAAGCATTAACTTGCACATATTTAGTTCAGATATTGTCTTTATGTCTTTGAATCTTGGTATCCTATTTCTTGTTGACCGGCCGGTCCATAATTCTGCCAGGGAATTATCTACCCTCACAGAGGTCTTATTTACTTTTAGATAGAGATACCACTTTCCTTTCCATTTCTCTATGGATTAGGACTGTTGTAGTAGCTGAGCTCAATCTGTGGATACTCTATTTTTCTACTTTGTGTAATTCAGAGGGCATTTTTTTGATCTTTATACATATTATATACCTCACAGCACCACTAGAGCTAACACCTTGTATGTTTGTATCTTGATGTTAGCATTTATCTAATCTTCTTGAGAAAGTCACTTACTGTGACGAAACGCGTAGGACGTGTGACGTCATCACGCAATGACGCACGGACGACAGGTGGGGTTTGCCCAGAACTGAGGTCTGAAACGCAATCTCCAGGAAGCCCCACACATCCCGGCTACCTTACTCCACTCCTCGTGGTGCCGCCATTACTCACGGCGGGCTGAAAATAGCACCAATAGCCTGGACACTCCGTGGAGAGCCCGATTGAGGAGGTAACTTCTGGTACCAGTGGCACATTGTATAGTGCATTATACAGCTGATGGGAGCAGTGTTGTGGTGAAGCTGGGATTGGCTCTATTGAGAGGTTACTTTGGTGACTGCGAGAGACTTACCAGTGATTTTTCTCCAACTCTATAATCTGGTTTATTTGACCCTACATCCCTGGCTGCCTGGCTGTTAGCCAGCATCTTCCTGCAGTTCCAGATTGTCTCAAACGATTGTGTTTTTTACCCACCATGTGAGTATAGGTTCTGAATACTACTCCATGTTTGAATAAAGTTTCCAAATTTTACAGTATTATGCTATGGAGCTGGCGCTTCTCTTATTTTGTTTTTTGTAGGTTTTTGTGATCAGGCAGGATCACGAAAAGAAGCTTGGCCTCCTCCATTCAGACTGTTCTCTCAACTGGACTATTTATCTAGAAAAAAAATGGGTGTATATAGCGCTAAAAAATCTTGTGCAGTGACAATAATATTATAATGTGATAGTGCACACAATAAAATATTAATATATAATAATAAACTTAGGCTGCCAGGTGATACCAACTCCAAGACAGGTTGGAAAAACAAGACAAATAATAAACAATACAGACCGGCGCCAATTAGTCCAAGGTGATACTAATGTCCTGCACTGAAAGAGTCTTAGAATAGTAGATGGCTGCAGTAGTATCTTCACAGCTTGTCTTCAATGATTGGACTCCATATATATGTGCATGGAAGAAAAAACAGACAAAGAAAACATATCATAGTGCAGTATGCAAACAACCAACATGCAGGACAAACAGGACAAGACAAACACTACATAAAACAGGCAAGGCTGACTAATCCTACAATAAAGTATTTATTAACACAATTAAAATGATGAGGTAGCACACGTGGGATCCGGTGGGTAAAACCGGAATCCTACTTACAGGACTGCCACAGGACATAAGCAGGGGTGCAAAGATAGATGGTAACCGGCAGCAGCTCTGTTTTTTTCAGTCTTTAGACCTCCAGGGATTTCTTTCTCTCCG
The DNA here is from genome assembly GCF_040206685.1 of Ascaphus truei. NCBI lineage: Eukaryota > Metazoa > Chordata > Amphibia > Anura > Ascaphidae > Ascaphus > Ascaphus truei. The sequence goes on from NC_134485.1 coordinate 298,201,063, forward strand.
TGACCGGAAGAGCGTCACACCACGCGGCTTGACGGATCTCGTGGAGCTCCTGGTGCTGTCTGTCAACCTGAATCCGGAAATCCACTGCTAGAAGGCGGGTGCAATCGCCGAATTTCCTTTCACTTGGCTGCAATGCTCCCGCAGTAACTACCAGTCCTCTGCCACACTCAAAATACAAATCTGCAGATTTGTAACTGTATTTGTAACATAAATGAACAGGATATACATTATATACAAGACATTGCATGCACAGTTAAAGAAAATATATATTATAGGCATATGAAACAGTTACAGACCAGATTAAAATGTGAGACAGCCTTAGCTTTGAAAGAACATAAACTGGTGGTGGATGTGAGAGTCTCTGGTAGCTTGTTCCAGTTTTGGGGTGCACGGTAAGAGAAGGAGGAATGGCCGGATACTTTGTTGAGGCTTGGGACCATGAACAGTCTTTTGGAGTCTAATATCAGGTCATAGGTGCTGCATGTGGTAGGGGTGAGGAGCTTGTTCAGATAGCTGGGTAGCTTGCCCATAAAGAATTTAAAGGCAAGACAGGAAAGGTGAACTTTGCACCTAGACTCGAGTGATGACCAATCTAGTTATTTGAGCATTTCGCAGTGATGTGTGTTGTAGTTGCATTGGAGAACAAAATGACAAATTGAATTGTAGAGGGTGTCAAGTTTGCTAAGCTGGGTTTGAGGTGCCGAGCCATATACTATGTCTCCATAGTCAATAATTGGCATTAGCATCTGCTGTGCGATACGCTTTCTGACCAGGAGACTTAGGGAGGATTTGTTCATGTAAAGCACCCCTAGTTTGGCAAAGGTCTTGGTTGTCAGGGTATCAATGTGCATTCCGAATGTTAAGTGGGAGTCAAACCATAAGCCCAGGTATTTAAAACTAGTGACAGGGGTTAGGGTGGTGTTAGCGTTGGTTCTAATCAGGAGCTCAGTCACTGGAAGCTTTAAAAATGTAGTCTTGGTCCCAAATATCATTGTTACAGTTTTGTCAGTGTTTAAAAACAGTTTGTTTTGGGAAATCCAGTTTTCGAGTCTCAAAAAGTCAGACTGAAGTATGTGTTGAAGATGAGAGAGGCTAGGGCTGTGTGCATACAGGATTGTGTCATCTGCATACATGTGTATTGAGGCTCCCTTACAAGCTGTGGGAAGATCATTAATGAACACTGAGACGAGTAGGGGCCCCAGAACAGAGCCTTGTGGGACACCACAGGTGATATCCAGGGGGTTGGAGTTAGAGCCTGAGATGGACACATGTTGGGATCTTCCTGATAGGTAGGACTGAAACCAGTTTAAAGCATGCTTCCCTATTCCAGAGCTCTGGAGTTTGTTAAGCAGGATGCATGATCAACTGTATCAAAAGCCTTTGCAAAATCTAGGAATACTGAACAAGTGAGTTGTCCCTGTTCCATTCCACACTGAATTTCATTGCAAACTTTTAGCAGGGTAGTTACAGTGGAGTGTTTGGGACGAAAGCCAGATTGGAATTGGCTAGAGAAATTTGTCTTGGTATAGTAATCGCTTAATTGGGAGTGGACACATTTTTCCATGACTTTGGATAGAATTGGGAGAAGTGAGATTGGCCTGTAGTTTGAGACAGTGTTTTTGTCCCCACTTTTGAAGATTGGGACAACTCTGGCAGTTTTCCAGGTCTTAGGGATATGGCCTGCAGACAGGATAGAGTTGACTATGGAAGCAATTGGTTTGGCAATGGCTGGGGCACCAAGTCATAGGAACCTAGATTGTACTAAGTAAGGTCCGCATTGGCTGCTTAGTTTTAGTTTGAGGAGTGCTTGTGTAATCTCCTCTTCAGATACTGGACCAAATTGAAAATTGTGGGCAGTGTTGGGAGGGGGTGGGGCTATGTGGGTACTCCCAGGATGAGATTCAGGTTTGTGGTTTGGGCTGCATTTTGCTAATAAGTTAGTTGCACACCCCACAAAGTAATCATTGAATGCATTTGCAATGTCAGTGGGGTTTGTCAGAGTAATATCCCCCTTAGTGATATTACTTGGTTGTTGATGGTTAGGAGGCTGGAATATATTGTTGATAACCTTCCAGAAGTTAGATAGGTTTGATGTATTTTGGTGGAGATTGTAAGAGTAATATTGTGCTTTTGCGTGCCTCGTTTGCCTTGTGCACATGTTCCGCAGGCATCTGTAGTGATTGAGATTCTTGGTAGTGCCAGTTACTTTGTAGCTTATCCACAAGGTATCCCTGAGCTAGTAGAGTGCAATAAGGTCAGTTGTAACCCATGGAAGATGGGCCCCTCGTACCCTTATTTTGCGTAGTGGAGCATGGGTATCGCAGAGTTTTAAGAACTCGCATTGGAAATAGTCGAGCGCAGAATCAGGGTCGGGAATTAAATCGATTCTGTGCCATGGGCAGTTGGTAAGGTCATCCAGAAACTGTTGTGGGTTAAAGTTTTTTGTTCTAGTGAGGAGAACTTTAGGGCTTGAGTAGGGCGATTTAATTTTCCTTACACAGTACACTATTGCATGGTCACTGAAAATATCAGGAAGGATGCCAGAGGGTTGGATTCTGCTGGGGTTTGAGGAGAGAATCAAGTCTAGCAAGGAAGTCTAGCAAGGAACGGTTGTGCGATTTTAGGTTTGTCTGTGTGGGTTAGGAAATGAGTTGCGATAGGTTAAGTGACTTGAGTTGTATCTGGATTTTGTGGTTTTTAGGGTCAAGCCAATTGAAGTTGAAATCCCCAAGAACTAGCAGCTCACTCTTCTCATTCAGAGAGGAAATGGAGCCAAGAAATTGGGTGATATCAGTCAGGGATTGTAGAGGGGCTTTAGGGGGGCGGTAGATGCCAGCAAGCAAGATGGGCTTAGAAAAGGGGAGGCAGATTATGCCAACTAGAATTTCAAAGGAGGGTGGGCTTGATGGGCAATTTAACAGTGTAAATTGTAAGGTGTCTGCAATATAAAATAACACCCCTCCTCCTCTCTTTGACCGATCTCTCCTAAAAATGGAGTATCCCTGAATGGCGATATTTGCATCAGGGGTTTTAGGGGTTAGCCATATTTCTGCAAGAATGATGGCTTTGGGTTTATGCATTAGGCACCATGCCCTTTGTTCGTCCAGTTTGGGCAGCAGGCTCCGGATATTTATATGGGCGACAGATAGCCCTTTTTGGAATTTAACGGTGGAATTCTCAGGGGCATGGGACAGAGATGAAATGGGAGGACCAGGGTTAGGTTCAATATCACCTGCTAAAGAGAGTTATAGAATGAGTAGAAATTTGGGTAGTTGTTTGCAAGTTGTAAATTTGTGGTGTTTGCCATTAGAGTGAGAAGTGGTTGGTCTGCTGGTTTTTAGAGTTCTCCACCAACACTCAGTAGATAGTGCAAGGCTTTTGACTAGTCCAGGGTGTATGGTGATGTTGGGTGTGGGCCAGGAGGGAGGAGTTTGTAGTGGATAGAGGGAGTAACATCTCCATGAGGCCAGGAGAAAGAAAAAAGTTAAGATACATAGCAGGTTCATTATGCCAGAGGTAGGCAGTGATGTTGTGAGCAAAGTGAGTGTGTGCAGACTAAATAGCAGGGGTGTGCCTGTTCCTTGTCAAATGTTTTGCTGCATTGCAATGCTAGCGACAATTCAGGGTTTCAGTGGGCGTTGGAGGTATTTTGTGCAGTCTGTTTTGGGAGAGGCTGCAGTGAAATAAGTTGTAAAGGGGGGGTAAAATATGCAGGTTAACAAGCATGGGAGCAAAGTGTGGTCATATAAACTCACTTTTTGTTGCCTTGAGTAAGAGAGTTTGCAGAAAGATGCAGTCACCAGTCACCTCTAGTCAAACTATAGTCTAACTATATATTGTCACTTCAAATGATCACTTTAAATGCCTCACTCTTAAGATACCAATGCTACCCTGCCAATGTAGGGGGGATATTTGTTTTATACATCTAAAGCAGTCACATGACCCCCCCCCCCCCGCCCCAATAAATCAGCTTGTTCCAGTTGGTCAATTAGCATCACATAGTTAAGAAAGGGGGGGGGAAATCACCTTTTTATATAGAAACATACCAAGAGAGATCAATAGTACAAGCTAGGAGGGTAATTCTTTTAAAACAGGACTTGCAGATCAGGGACATACCAAGATAGTTCAATAGTACAAGCCAGGAGGGTAATTCTTTTAAAACAGGACTTGCAGATCAGGGACATACCTGTGAAGAGAATGCAATTAGATCTTGTCATATCAGCTGAAGTTATTGGTCTTGCATTAACTATAAACTATAGTCTAACTATATATTGTCACTTAAAATGAATACTTTAAATGCATCACTCTTAAGATGCCAATGCTATATTACATGTAACTTTTAACACATTAATCCCATCATCTATCTAAATATCTCAAATTAAAAGATCACTTGTGAGCACATTCACATGTCTTAGGCAGGTCTGCAAACCTGCCTTTCACCATCATCCCCAGCATACAGTGCTTCCACTGCAGCAAGGGACTCTGGGAAATAACATGCAAATGAGCACACAATGTGTCACCTTTTGTCTGAAAATACATTGTTACATGGAGCCCATATAAGCTAATGCTCGCTGTTAACACAGCTTTAAAACACAGCATGGGAATCAGATGCAAAGCCAGTGAAATCACTCACAGAACATATACATTAATATATATTTAGTTCTCCAATCTGTAGTTAAAGAACTGATACACAGGCGGCACACTTTATCCGAGTGCGGCTCATTCCGCAAGCCGGGAAATGTCCCGGCTTGCGAGCCGCACTCCCTCAGCGTGCCGCGCATCACCGATGCGCGGTCACGCATAATCGGGTGCCTGTGCCGCCTGTACGCGTGCCCAGGGCTCCCCGAGGGAGCCCTGGTGTCGCGTGGATGTCACGACGGCGGCGGGACGTTCCGGGGGACCCGGCGGACCCGGTAAGGAGAGGGGGAAGCCCCGATCGGCGGCCTCTCCTCCGAGGCTTCGGCGCGTTCCCGGCACCCTCCGGCGCGCGCCAGGTTACTGCTGCGGCCGAGAACGGGCAAATGCTCGAATAAACTCGGCCGCAGCAGTATGTTAGTTAGTGCTCAAAAGGGAGCTAGGAATTTTGTTTTTGTTCCTGTTCTGATTTGTGCCTTTTTGCTAATAAACCTGATAAGCAAACCCTGCATTTCCTGTCTCAATGTGAGAGGAAAGACCCTGTAAGTGACGGAGTTATCACAGTGTATATGTATGTGTACCGGGTATTCCCTCTGGTCTGACCCACCCAATCTCACATTGGCCCCTGGGGTCTGTCCAGCCCCCATTACATGTTCGTGTCTGTGGTGCACCTGTAGGCAACAGGACTCCAGAGTCTCCCGCAATTATGGTATTAGGGGATGTCAAGCCAGACAGGCAGCTGAGGTAGTGGGTGCGAGTCCTACCTACATCACGTGCAGTGCCTCCACCTCATCAGGATCTATGCGTCCGCAGGTAGATGGTCCTGATGAGGAACTCCTTCTTGGTGGTGAGGGCCCCTGGAGAGTAATTGCAGACTCACACCATGGGGTTCTTGTTGAACAAGCCATCTTTATTGTGCGTGGTGATAAGGGCCAGCTGCCCCTCACAGTCAATGCTTCAGCCGCACATCGCTCTGTGCTCCCCTTTAAAAGGTACGCCTTCCCAATGGAATGGGATCCCCTCTCCCCGCAGGGAGATCACCCCTGTGCCAGGTCCCTGGACACAGTTGGCCTTCTCTGGTTAGATATATATAATGGTGCCACTAGTTACTGCACTAGTGGGCACCTTTAGAACTTGCTGCTTCGCCTTCACCTTGCAGCATCAACCTGCAGCAACCAACACTAACTTTAGGCAGTGCAGTGCCTTATATATCTCAGGAGGCAGACACATCCCTGATGTCACTAACCATGGACTCAGAGCATGTGGCCACTCCCATCCATACATAGGGCACCTCACCAGGGTGTGAGGGCAAACCTCCATGATTACTGCTGGCATTCCTGTAACTTACCAGGTTTTGCTGCCAGCAGAAGAGATGACTGTAGACATTGTTATGCATGGCTACATACTCCCTCTGGTGAATCCCCACCGTCCTGGCTGGGACCTAAATTTGGTGTACCTTTCTCCAGGCAACACTGCAAAAGGAACACATCATTAAGCCATAACAATGGTTTTCATCCATAATTAGTCATATACACAGCGCTCACTGACCAGCATGGGCGCTCAAGATTTAACACAGACCACACTATTCTGCCACCCTAATAGTAGTGGCGAGGATCTGGCTTCTTCACTTCCCTGCCCGCCATGTCGGTCACTGTAACGCTATACTCCCGGGGCAAGCCACGCTTGTGTCTATACACCACCTTATGCATATAGATGCTGCGCCCAATACTCCAGACTTGCATTAACTGGGAAATCCGCTCCTCTGCTTGGGGACCCTTAATGGCACCTCCCTTGTTTACCATATAATAATCTTCCCGGAGCCACCTATCCCGGCGGTCCTCTATCTCCTGCATGAGGGTTTCGGGAACATAGGGGTATTCCAACCCATGGGAGCGTTTATATTTGGCTACAATGGCCCGTTCTGCTCGGCAAGCCCTGGTCAGATTAGCACTGCCCGCTTTCCCCGACAACACCCATGACAGGGGTTCATCGGGATCCCCTGGATCATCTAACCCATCGGGACCCAGTGGTTCTATTAACCCTCGCCCAATTTTATACCACCTCTCCTGGATTTCTTTTAGGTGATCCTCCTCCGTAAACTCCCCTTTGGCCCACCAATTCTCCACCACCCCATCCCGATCTAGGATGAACCGGGTCCTATCGATCCAGGGCACATATCCCTCAAACAAGGGGGCCCACCATCGGGTTTCCCTGACCTCCTCTAGCGATACCTCCTCAAACTCTCCCTCTTCTGGTACACCCCCGGAAGATATGCCCGACGTACACTCGGACGGTGCCTGATTGTCCGAACCCCTTTTCTGGCTCCCAGTGGTAACACTCACATTACTGGGACAATCGCTGGATACCGACACATGCTGAGTAATCCTCCCTCCTCCCACTGACCCATCGTCAGATGTCCCATAGTCCAGGCTCCCAGTCCGTTCATCGGAAGTTACCCGTGAATCCCCTGACACCCCAAAACTGGAGGATGACCCAAAAGTGAAAGTAAATGGGGCTGGGACATTAACTAGGGCCTGGGGTCTAGCTAGGACTGGGGTTTGGGGATAGGGCCGCACCATCGGTATCCGCGGGGCTAGGACCCAATCTTCTCCGCTACCTGGTCCGGTTCCTCAGCAGGGACTCTCCGTCTCTCCGGTCTCACGACTCCTCGATCTATGCGTCGATCGCCCGCTCCTCTTGGTCTTAGGCGTCCGACCTCCACTGCTCGAGCGAAGGGGCGCGATCATCTCCCACTCTGCTCCGCTCGGTCCACCGGAAGCGATGCCTAGACACGCACGTGTCTCGCTGCCATCTTGGGTTGGGTCCGCAATCGGGACCTCTTCCTCCACCACGATATCCGGCAATGCCTTTTTCCGTCTTGGCACCGCCTGGGCCTGGCTCTGTCTTTCCTCCGCCACCACCACCTTGGGAGCCTGGGACAAGCATGGACTCTGCTTACCACTCCGAGGCATTGGAGTGGACCTGCTGCCATCGGATCCGCTGGTCACCACGGCCGTGGGACTTCGCCGCGGTATGGGCGACACTCGGCTCCGTTATTCGCCGACACAGTAAGTGGCACTTTTTTAATAGTATTGCTGCTGTGGTATGCCGGCGGTCGGGCTGTCACTACAATAAGGCTGAGGGACTCCTCGTCCGAGGACTCCAACTTTGAGTTAGGCCGGGGCTTTCCGCTTGGTGATCTGCAGTGCGTCCCCCTCTTATCACCGCGTCGGTGACCGGTTTTCTCTGCCGGCTCTGTCTTGATGACCGGAGCTGGTCCCTGTTCTCCGGGACCAGTAGTCTCTCTCCAGAGCGCACTGGGAAGTTCCGCGGTTAACATAGCAACATCTTCCGCAGCCTCTACTGCCTGAGCCGGCATGAATGTTGGCATGGGACATAAGTATTGTAGGCCACACTGAGCGCATCGTGCAGAAGAGCTCACCACCCCGCCCGGCAGTCAGCACTGCAGGCATAAGCATGCCACGTCTCTACACCCTCTACTCGGAGGATAAGGAAGCCTCCTGGAGCCGAGTAGGGATGAGTGGTTATCAGAGGGCCTTGTTCTTGTTTGCAAGCCATAGTCACTAACTTGCACTAGTGGTCTGTACTGCTTGCTGGTTCCTCGCAACTGAAGGGTATGGGCTGGATTGCCAACCCTTCCTCCAGCTTTCTCCATCCACATCCGCCAAGACAGGAAACCACTCCCCCTGGTTGAATCTTGGGGGAGGTCCCGCGGACCTGTAGGCGGACCCAGCACAGGGGCGGAACTAGTCACAATCCATGTGGGCGCGGCTCCAGCTTTCGCGCCATACCCCCCAACAGGGCGGGGTCTCTCAGTTGGCGCCACTCCTGGCCAACTTTCTGCAAATTGAGCATTTGCAATATTCTCTGCAACTGGCCCACGCGGTTTCCCAGGGACGCGGGAACTGCCATTTAGGATTGCACTGTCAATCGGGTTCACTGTTGAGGTAGCGTTCGACTGTTTGCATGTTGAATGACAAGCAAGTCCATTACGTTCCTCCCATCTCACAATACTGTCCCCTTCGCTATCCTCAGGGTCAGTACCCCAAGGTCCTAAGCAGGACAAACACGGCACAATGACTGTTTTCACGCCATTCCACAGCAGGCTCACAAAAGTCTCCACTGTAGCTTGCTCTTCTTCCTCACACATCATAACATATTCGTTCTCTCCTTTGGCCTCCGTCTGCCATATTTAAGCCTCCGCACCGCGCGGATCCTCCATTCTGGAGGTCACCATCCGGCTACTGTTCCTTGAATTATTGTACATGGAGCTCCACTATGCAGGGCAGTTGCCACACCGATACAATAAAAATGCCTTGTGCACCACCTTGTGTACCTAATGTAGATCTGACTCGTGTTTGCACTACCTCAGGCTAGGCCCACTCTTTCTGTGTCTGCTGTATCTCCTTCCTCCCAGTCTGTGCTCCCTGCGGTGAGTGGTCTGGAATGGACTAGAGTACTCTGGTGCGTCCATGCAAAACTTTGGGGTCTACCTACTGTTGGTCAATCTAGCGCAGACCCTCTCCAGGATTCCTGCTCTAAATTACCAGTTTATCCCTTTAGGCGTCATACCACTAGCACTACCTCAAGGTTTCGATGACAGCTATAGCCCGGCTCCAGACCCAACTAAACTCCTTGCAGAATCCCAGGGCGTCTGTGCGGTCCACGTCGCTTGCAGCTCCCCTGACTACCCCTGGCTCCCTTCCACGCAGCACAAAGTGGCAGCAGACACTCTCCCTGTTTCCCAGTGTGCCTAGCAAAAGCCTGTCCTGTTGACAGGTATCTCAGCAGCGCCTCCAACTGTAACAGGTATTCCCTCTGGTCTGACCCACCCAATCTCACATTGGCCCCTGTGGTCTATCCAGCCCCCATTACATGTTCGTGTCTGTGGTGCACCTGTAGGCAACAGGACTCCTGAGTCTCCTGCATGATGGTATTAGGGGATGTCAAGCAAGACAGGCAGATGAGGTAGTGGGTGCGAGTCCTACCTACGTCACGTGCAGCGCCTCCACCTCATCAGGATCTATGCGTTCACAGGTAGATGGTCCTGATGAGAAACTCCTTCTTGGTGGTGAGGGCCCCTGGAAAGTAATTGCAGACTCACACCATGGGGTTCTCGTTGAACAAGCCATCTTTATTGTGCGTGGTGATAAGGGCCAGCTGCCCCTCACTGTCAATGCTTCAGCCGCACATCGCTCCGTGCTCCCTTTTAAAAGGTACGCCCTCCCAATGGAGTGGGATCCCCTCTCCCCGCAGGGAGATCACCCCTGTGCCAGTTCCCTGGACACAGTTGGCCTTCTCTGGCTAGATATAGAATGGTGCCACTAGTTACTGCACTAGTGGGCACCTTTAGAACTTGCTGCTTCGCCTTCACCTTGCAGCATCAACCTGCAGCAACCAACACTAACTTTAGGCAGTGCAGTGCCTTATATACCTCAGGAGGCAGACACATCCCTGATGTCACTAACCATGGACTCAGAGCATGTGGCCACTCCCATCCATACATAAGGCACCTCACCAGGGTGTGAGGGCAAACCTCCATGATTACTGCTGGCATTTCTGTAACTTACCAGGTTTTGCTGCCAGCAGAAGAGATGACTGTAGACATTGTTATGCATGGCTACATATGTATGTATGTATGTATGTATGTATGTATACATACATACACACACACATACATACATACATACATACATACATACATACATACATATACACTGACTCAGTCACTTACAGAGTCTTTCCTCACACATTGAGACAGGAAATGCAGGGTTTGCTTATCAAGTTTATTAGCAAAAAGGCACAAATCAGAACAGAAACAAAAACGAAATACCTAGCTCTATTTTGAGCACTAACTAACATGTCAGTTCTTTAACTACAGTTTGGAGTGCTAAACTCTTTACCAATACTTAGCCCTTTTACCTTTGTACAGTGGCGACCCACTTTATTCTAACTCGGCTAGCTCCGCGAATTTCAGAATATCCCGGTTATGTGCGGTTTTGTGTCGTTTTCGCCCGTGGTGAATTGCGTTATTTTCGCGGCTGTGATTTAAGCATTTTATTCCCGCTGTCTGCAATACTGCAATGCCGTGTAAAAACTCATGGGGCGTTTGCGAGCTGTTGTCTTTGAAGCCGAGAAGCCGTCCCCTGGCGAGATGTGTTTGCAGCAGAGAGAGATCCGCTGCTCTCTCTGCGCAAACATCGGCACATTAAAAATTCTTTTAAATACATTTTTATTCATAGTGTACTGCTGCGACACACTTTATTCGAGCAAATACCCAGTATGTACCTGGCAGAAACCTGGAATGCGCCGCTCCTCACCTCTGACAAGCCCCGTTGCGTTTGCCTTCCCAGCCATGGTTCATGCCTGGCTGACTAGCGGCTGATCTGTTAAATGATAATGATTAGGATTTAATAGGCTGCAATGCTTCGCGTGTCTACCAGATGGCATAAATTCATGAATTGTAATGCAGTATATATATATATATATATATATATATATATATATATATATATATATATATATATATATATATATATATATATATATATATATATATATATATATATATATACTGTGCAGTATTGCAGCCAGCGGGAATAAAATGCTTCAATCCCTGCCTGGAAAATCAGGCAATGCACTCGGGCAGAAAACAGTCACAAACCTCAATACACCCGAGTATACCCGAATTCGTGGGACTAGCCGAGCTCGAATAAAGTGTGTCGCCAGTGTAGATGTGCAAGGGGTCTCCGGAGCTGAACCGCATTGGTTTCAGGTCCGGGTACCCCCTGCTTCCCGAGATACAGGCCCCTTTATGAGGTGCCGGTATCCCTCTGCATTTGAAGGTCCCGATCACGTGACCGCGGAATGTAAACAAAGCAGAGGGATACCGGCACCCCCTAAAGGGGCCTGTATCTCAGGAAGCAGGGGGTCCCCGGACCTAAAACCAAAGCGGTTCCGCTCCGGAGACCCTCTGCACATCTACAGTATCAATAAACACTCGTTCCTTACCTTTGCGGCTATGTGCTATGGTAACGAAGCAGCATGAATGTATTTTTAATAATATTGTACAGTGAGCAGGGGGTTCCCTGAGACACAAATCAATGCTCAGGGGACCCCCCTGCTCCTGCACAATATTATTAAAATACAGAAATGCTGCTTCATTACCATAGCTGATAGCCGCTAAGGCAATGCAGGGGTTTACCCACCGTGCCCACTTTATTGTGGGTAGCGGGGGTGAGTGAAGTGGGTATTTGGCCCTTGGTGTGAGTTTAGGACTTGGGTGGGGTTGCGGGTGCACTTAACCCCTTCACGACCGTAGCAATTAATACTGCTACGGTCATGAAGGGGTTAACCCCTCCCGCTACCCCCCCGCAAGCCCTAAACAACCACCATTGGGGCTAATACACCCTTCACCCACCCCCGCTACCCACAATAAAAAAAATTCACACACAGCAGAAGCCCAAAAAAAAAAAATCTAAATAAATAAATAAATACATGAATATAAATAAATATATATATTTTATACTATATTAGTGAAAGAACTGTATGCCTGTCTGGATGTCCGGTGTCCCTAGGGGAAATCTCATTGGTCCCTTGGCCCACCCGCCCCCGCACACCTCTCATTGGCCTGAGGCAGAGTGACGGGCCAAAGGACACAGTGACACACACACACACACACGTCAATCTCCCCCGTCAGCTGGACCGCACCTCAACTTCCACACCCCCCCACCCTCCCTCTCCCGGTGCCCGAAATAATTTGGCACGGTGGGTCCCTTACCGGAGTCCCTTTTGTCCGGTTGGGCCTGCGCGGTTGATGCCGGCACGTGGGGGGGGGGCGATCACCGTGTGCTTGCTGGTTGTGAGCCGCCCCCCGTCCTAATCCAAGTGGCGATGCCTGGGGGAGAGTGTGATCTCTAGGAGCCGTTGGTGCGGCCGCTTGATCCCCTCCCGCTCGACGGATCGGGGGCGCGCGTTGCCCGCGCACTGCCGCCTCCATCACAGCAGATGGTCGGTGGTGGTTTGGCACCAGGGACAGTGTGCTCGGCTGGGAGCACGTGTCTCCCGCGTGTCTCCCGCGTGTCTCCCGCACGGCGGTGCTGCCTTCGCCCCCAGTGGTCCGGCTACTGTTGGCTGGCGGTTGGGGTGGGGGCTCCGGCCGTAATCGGGGGGCGGGGGCGCAGGTTCCCCACGCGGTGTTGCCTCCAGCACAGCAGGAGGGCTGTGGTGGTGTGTTTGGGGTTGGCTGCATCGAGGGAGAGTATGCTCGCGCTGGGGCGGTCGCGTGTCTCCTGCGCGGCGCCATTTCTTGCCCCTGCACAAATTTGTGAGCCATGAAGTGTGTGCGAGCACACCCACCGACTGACGCGCGTGCACACCCACCTACTGACGCGCGCGCACACCCACGACTGACTCGCGCGCACACCCACCGACTGACGCGCGCGCACACCCACCGACTGACGCGCGCGCACACCCACAGACTGACGCGCGCGTACACCCACCGACTGACGCACACGCAAACCCACCAACTGACGGGCGCGCACACCAACCGACTGACACGCGCGCACACCCACCGAGTGACGCGCGCGTACACCCACCGACTGACGCACGCGCAAGCCCACCGACTGACACGCGCGCACACCCACCTGGAAAGGGGTCGGGGGACCGGACTGGTAAATGGGGGGGAGGGACCAGACATGTAAAGGGGGGGGGGAGCTGGATTTATTGGGAACGGGGGACAAACAGACAGGGGGAGACAGGGTAAGAGAGAGGGGGGGAGACGGGGGAAGAGAGAGAGGGCAGAGGGAGAGGGCAGACAGGGAAAAAGAGAGAGATGAGAGCAGGAACATTACATCCCGGGCAACGCTGGGTCTCTCAGCTAGTATATATATATAACAACAACCTATAACCCCTAACATACAGTACACATACTGTATATGCACATCAATGATACTATAGGCATTTTTAATAATATTGTACAGTGAGCAGGGGGTTCCCTGAGCCACAAATCAAAGCTCAGGGGACCCCCTGCTCCTGCACATTATTATTTAAATACAGAAATGCTGCTTCATTACCATAGCTGATAGCCGCTAAGGCAATGAAGGGTTAAGGCAGAATAGCATGTTTATTGGGGACATTTGCCCCCAATAAACATTGCAATAAACAACATACAGTACACCCCCTGTGTATTTAAAATACATAAACAACAATAAATACATTAAATACATATTTTTAACATAACTGTTCCCTTTTGGTTATAACCCCACCTCCTTGACTGCAATCTGTGTAAGGCCCCCTCCCCCTAATGTGTCTGTTAAATCTCCCTGCCTTGACTGAAATCTTTGTAAGGCCCCCTCCCCCTAATGTGTCTGTTAAATCTCCCTGCCTTGACTGTAATCTGTGTAAGGCCCACTCCCCCTAATGTGTCTGTTAAATCTCTCTGCCTGTGTTCCTGTGAGTGCAGTTTATGTAAATGTGGGGAGGGGGATCCAGATGTGCATATAATGCAGCGCCTCACTGCCAATGGCCCACCCCAAGAGGCCTAACCACCCTCACCCACTACCCACAAGGGAGGCCTACCCACATACCGTTGCCCCCACCTCCACCCCCCCATCCTACCCATGGCCTTTCCGCTGCTGTAAAACAGACACAAAAATTAAAACATCCAAAGTAATGTCCCCTAACCCCTTAATCACCATAGCGGTTATTAACCGCTACAGTCATTAAGGGGTTAACCCACCCTCACCCACCACTCGGGATGCCTACATACCCTCCCACACTAACCCCCCACCCCGTGAGGCCTAACCACCCTCACCCACTACCCACAAGGGAGGCCTACCCACATACCGTTGGGGAAACCCCCCCCACACCCCCAGTACCCACAATAAAAACAATATACAGTCCCACAATAAGCATCATTATATTTATTAAATACATTACTCACCCCCTGTGCCCCCCCATAAATACAAGATTTATCCTTTTACAAACAGGGTTCATAATGCAGCCCCATGCGAGTCCCCGGTGGGCTGGCGGGGCACCTGACAGACCTACAGGGTACCAGCAGCCCTTTTCAAACAGGTTCTGGAGGCCTGCTGGTGGGTCCCGACAGCACCATGGCCCCCAGGTGGTCTCCTTGGGTCACCGTGGGGCACAATTGGGTCCCCACGGTAGGCCCAAGGTGTTGGGGGGGGGGGAGGCTGTATGTATTAAATGTATAGGCCAGGTTTATTTTTTTTACATTCAGAGTTTGTTCCGTTGTTCAGCGTGGGACCTCTGGAGACCACCTGCGGGTCTCCTCGGGTATCTCACGGGTATCAGGCTGGTGGTTCCACGGGTGACACATGCGGGGATGAAGCGGTGGCGTCACATCTGTGGGGGCACCGAGGACCAGAACCTGTTTGAAAAGGGCTGCTGGTACCCTGTAGGTCTGTCAGGTGCCCCGCCAGCCCACCGGGGACACGCATGGGGCTGCGTTATGAACCCTGTTTGTAATAGGATAAATCTTGTATTTATGGGGGGGCACGGGGGGTTGGTAATGTATTTAATAAATATAATGATGTTTATTGTGGGTCACTGTATTGTTTTTATTGTGGGTACTGGGGGTGGGGGGGTATGTGGGTAGGCCTCCCTTGTGGGTAATGGTTGAGAGTGGTTAGGCCTCACGGGGTGGGCCATTGGCAGTGAGGCGCTGCATTATATGCACATCGGGATCCCCCTCCCCCTCCCCAAATTTATATAAACTGCACTCACAGGAACACAGGCAGGGAGATTTAACAGACACATTAGGGGGAGGGGGCCTTACACAGATTACAGTCAAGGCAGGGAGATTTAACAGACACATTAGGGGGAGGGGGCCTTACACAGATTACAGTCAAGGCAGGGAGATTTAATAGACACATTAGGGGGAGGGGGCCTTACACAGATTATAGTCAAGGAGGTGGGGTTATAACCAAAAGGGAACAGTTATGTTAAAAATATGTATTTAATGTATTTATTGTTGTTTATGTATTTTAACTACACAGGGGGTGTACTGTATGTTGTTTATTGCAATGTTTACTGGGGGCAAATGTCCCCAATAAACATGCTATTCTGCCTTAACCCTTCATTGCCTTAGCGGCTATCAGCTATGGTAATGAAGAAGCATTTCTGTATTTTAATAATATTGTGCAGGAGCAGGGGGTCCCCTGAGCTTTGATTTGTGGCTCAGGGAACCCCCTGATCACTGTAGAATATAATTAAAAATACATTCATGCCTATAGCATCATTGATGTGCATATATAGTATGTGTACTGTATGTTAGGGGTTATAGGGGTTGTTGTTATATATAAATATATATATATATATATATATATATATATATTTATATATATATATATATATATATTTATATATATATATATATTTATATTCATGTATTTATTTATTTATTTATTTAGATTTATTTATTTATTTTTTGGGCGGCTGCTGTGTGTGAATTTTTTTTATAGTGGGTAGCGGGGGTGGGTGAACGGTGTATTAGCCCCAATGGTGGTTGTTTAGGGCTTGCGGGGGGCAGCGGGTGGGGTTAACCCCTTCATGACCGTAGCGGTATTAACTGCTACGGTCGTGAAGGGGTTAAGTGCACCCGCAACCCCCCCGCAAGTCCTAAACTCACACCAAGGGACAAATACCCCCTTCACCCACCCCCGCTACCCACAATAAAGTGGGCACGGTGGGTTAACCCCTTCATTGCCTTAGCGGCTATCAGCTATGGTAATGAAGCAGCATTTCTGTATTTTAATAATATTGTGCAGGAGCAGGGGGTCCCCTGAGCTTTGATTTGTGGCACAGGGAACCCCCTGCTCACTGTACAATATTATTAAAAATACATTCATGCTGCTTCGTTACCATACAGTAGCACATAGCCGCAAAGGTAAGGAACGAGTGTTTATTGATATAGGTGTTTTATTCATACTGTAGATGTGCAGAGGGTCTCCGGAGCGGAACCGCTTTGGTTTTAGGTCCGGGACCCCCTGCTTCCCGAGATACAGGCCCCTTTATGGGGTGCCGGTATCCCTCTGCTTTGTTTACATTCCGCGGTCACGTGATCGGGACCTTTAATGCAGAGGGATACCGGCACTTCATAAAGGGGCCTGTATCTCGGGAAGTAGGGGTTCTCCGGACCTGAAACCAATGCGGTTCAGCTCCGGAAATCCCCTGCACATCTACACTATGAATAAAAATGTATTTTAAATAATTTTTAATGTGCCGATGTTTGCGCAGAGAGAGCAGCGGATCTCTCTCTGCTGCAAACACATCTCGACCCCGCCGGCCTATAGTATCATTGATGTGCATATACAGTACTGAATGTGTATGTTAGGGGTTATAGGGGTTGTTGTTATACAGTATATATACAGTATATATACTGCATTACAATTCATGAATTTCTGCCATCTGGCAGACACGCGAAGCATTGCTGCTTATTAAATCCTGAACCATTATCAATTAACACATCAACCGTGCGTCAGCCGGGCATGACCTGTGGCTGGGAACGCAAAAGGAATGCTGCATGCTCCGGGTGAACAGCGTCGCATTCCAAGAACAAGCTAGGGAAAAACCGGTGATTTGTTAGAATAAAGTCTGCCGCAGCAGTAAGTGATACCGCCTGAAGTCTCTCTCTGTGACCCTCTCAGGCTGTGATTTTGTCCAAACAACAGGCCCTGCGTTCAGCAGGTCTGGGAACTGTTCAACTGTCTTCCTTGTTGTTTGAGGGAAAAGCTCAGTTCTGTCATGCTGCTGACTATTTTTTTTAAAGTCCTTGCAATCAGTAGTTAACTGAGATACCCTAGCTGCTTGCCTAGCTAGGAGTTTAACCTCCTGATTGCTGGAGCGCATGCCTACGGCATGCTATTTCTTACATAGACAATCTGTTAGATACAAATACAGTGCATAAACAGTTGAAAACAATCCCTTGAAAGTGGAAATAAAGAAATTACATAGTTATATAGTTACATAGTAGATGAAGTTGAAATAATATATTCAATAAGTTCAACCTGTGCTAAATTTAGATGACAGATACTTATTCTATATTTGCATTTTCAGTACAGTATATTGATCAAGAGGAAGGCAAATAAAAAAAAACAGTGAAATAATATCCAACAATGTCTCATAAGGAAAAATCATAAATTCTTGCATGACTCAATAATCAGATTTCTCTATTGTATATCACTGTATTCCTTTCCTTTCTAAAAAGATGTTCAATTTATTTTTAACATACTGTTAATCTATTACTGTTAATCTATTGTATATGACAAAGGTAATGAATTCTACATTTTAACTGCCCCTAGCTTAAAGAAAAAACAGTCCAAAGACCAAATTTGCGGCTTCAAAAGACAATCCCAACAGTGAATTTGAGGCACTGTTTGTCTATATGAAAAAACACAATAATTTCTTTATTCTTTACATAGAAAGTGCACAAGCACGAAACATGTCAGGTCTGTTTTGTTGCCAGTCGTAGTTACCCTCTTTCCAGTTTATTTTTTGTTCTGGATTTTTGTTGCACATTTTTTCTATTCTTACTGTAAAGAACCCTGTATTTTGTTTCTTGTGAAATCTCCTTTCCTCCAACCTTAAGGTATGACACCATGTCATTTATACTGCCCTTGGGATGAAAACAGTTGTTCTTTTAAAAGATCCTTATATTGACCATTAACATATTTGTATACGTTTATTATATCCCCTCTTAGATGCCTATTTTCTAATATAAAGATATCTAATTTAGCTAAGCTCTCCTCATAAATCAGATAATCAATCCCCTTTATTATTTTAGTCGTTTTTCTCCGCACTTATTCTAGTTCCATAATGTATTTTTGATGGAGTAATGACCAAAATTAAGCTCAATATTCATGGTGTGGCCCTACTAATGCTTTATACAGTTGTATAATTATGCTTATTTTTTTCCTCCATACCCCATTCAGTACAAAATAAAATTGTATTTGCCTTTGCAGCTACTGCCTGACATTGAGCACTATTGCTAAGCCTGCTGTCTACAAGCACTTCTCCCTCAAGGATTCCCCTAATTTATCCCAATTTTATTTGTAAGTAGCCTGTTTATTTTTGTTTCCCATATGCATAATTTTACATGTATTTGTATTAAAACTCATTCTCCATTTACTTGCCCAAGTTTACAGTCTATCTACAGTAAGTCCTTCTGGAGAGAAATTACCTCCTGCTTTTATTCTACTACCTTACAGAATTTAGCGTCATTGGCAAAGATGGAGACTTTGATTTACTGTATATGCCAACATCAAGGTCATTAATAAACAAGTTAAGGAGTCCCAATACCGATCCCTGAGGTACTCCACTCACAACTTTAGCCCAACCATTTTAGCAAAATGGATACATCCGTCAGAACTGAATAGATTAAATTGTGTGCCCATACTCTAAACATCCAGATCATATGACTCACATAAATAAATACAGTACTCATCATGTCCTGCTTAAAACTAATTTTCCACAGATGAGGTTCTATGGTATATTTTTGTTTATTAATAAGTTTCAGATCTTACGGAGTCTCCAAAACGAACTGCTAGAAATGCTAGCAATATCCCTACTCTCAAAGCAATGATGTATTCTACCAATAGTGGGATGAGGGATGGCAATATTACTACTCTCAATGCAATGTTGCATTTCACCAATAGGGGGAAAAGTACAGCACTGTTACTAATCTCAATGTAATAATGTGTTCCACCAATAGGGGAGAGGGGATAGCAGTAATATTACTCTCAATGTAATGATGCGAAAGGAAGGACAAAGCAAATAATGGCAATCAGATATCTCCCTTGATCAACATCCTTCCCATGTTTACTTATTTGGTATATCCCTTTCTACTTTTCCTTTCTAAAGAGACGTACAAATTTTTTGGAAGAAATCTATTATATCTATCATCACAGTCCTCATAGTTAATGAATTTCATGTTAGCTGCCCTTACTGTAAAGAACCCTTCCTTTTGTTGCTGGTAAAATCTCCTTTCCTCCTTATGACCCCATGTCGTTTGTATTGCCCTTGGGATGAATACAGTAAATATGGAGGTTTTTGGCAGGTGCAACACGCATACTGTACTGTGCGGCTTTCAGTGCACCATCTGTCATATGCAGTTAATAAATCATACAGGTCATGCAATCTAGGAACCATTGCTCAGTTTTATTAATTGTTTTCAAAAACATAACAGTAGCCAGCGCGTGCACGGACATAAGCAAAAATATTTAGTGTGCCATCTTCTGGGCACATACCTAATTGCAATCACATAAATAATTGCACAAATAATTCTGCTGAACAACAATGCGGTACGCGGATAAGTCACGTTAACAAATTGCTCCCATGCCTGTAATCTTGCATCTTGTTACAGTCCTTAAAACAGTAAATTTGGCTACATCTGTCTACCAGCAAATAAGGAAAAAGATAAATATTTCAAGTCTCCAGGGCTAGTAATATCATGGTTCTGCTCTATGGAATCTCCCGGTTGCTATGATCTGAAAAAGAGAAATTGCAGAATATAGGATTGCTGCTTTAACACTTTGGGAAGGTATCAGCACCTGGTTCAGCAAACTCTCCAGTTCAGCATCATGTGGTATTAACAAGAAAAAGAAGAAAGAATAATCCCAGTAGCAGTGTATTAATTGAAATACCATTTATTGACATGTCACTTCTCATTTAAAGTTATACTGCACGTGGCAAAATATCCCATACACAATTTAAAATAATACATAGGGATACTACAAAAAACTATAAAGGCAGACAGAGACAGAGGACAGGAGAAACCAAGAGGAGACAGACTAAGAAAAACCCAGAGCAGACAGAAACAGCAGCACACCCGGTGGACAGTTAAAGGAACTGTGGCTGTGAGCAGAACATCTAGGAAGAATGAATAACTCCAGTAGCAGTGTATTCATTGATTTACCATTTATTGACATAATCAAGTCACTTCTCATATAAAGTTATACAGATCGTGGCAAAATTTCCCATACAAAATTACAAACACAACATAGTGTTACATATTGTGTCAACTTATTTTTCTAAAAATCTGGTGTGGCTGGCATTCTCTGACAATGGTTCTCGGAACTAATGATTTTCTCCCTGTACTAACCAAAACAGAATTCCAAAATAACAAGCCTTCTGAGTTATTTTCTAAATAAGATGATACTTCAAATAAAATGTCATTCTAATTTTGACTAATCCCAAATGTGACATTTTCATAGATTGTTTTAAGTTAAATGAAATCCAAAACATCAAAGTAGTTTTCAAGTACAGCAGTTTTAAAAATATAAAATGTTCCTACATTTATCTCAATGAATAAATACAGTATAGATGTTAGGAACACTGTAAGCTGTGAAAACCAATTAGGTAACATTCCATTATTTTCCTGCCCTTTTGCTCCACCCTCTACAAAGATAAAAATAGATATACCATAATACAGACAGGATAGATTCCTGTGGACAATTATTTCTTATCATCTCTTAAAGGTTATGACTTGATTTTTATCTAAGGAGCTTCATTAGGCTTTTTGTAAGTGTCTGAACCCTGACCTTTGGCTCATTTAATTGTTTTCTTCCTACCTTTTATATACCAAAAGATCTGGCCTTTATTGTTATGATCCGTGCACATTTCCTTACTAGTAGACTATAAAAAAGTTGAGCACAGAATACTTCTTACTTCTTGCCAGTTCTCTAACAAAATGTACTTTTTAAAATTAGGAGAATACTTTTAATATTAATACAATAATATATATGTTTTTATATAATAACTTGGTTGACATTCTCATGTATTTTTTATTAATTTAACTGACATGATACATACAGTAATATTAGGAGTTTAAAATATCTTTCACTTACATAAATATGTAATAATTCTAAGAAAGTACACAATATACTGTTTTAGTTTGTGTCAGAATATTGAGATATTTTTAACCAAATGTGCAAAATTGGTGTAGATTGTATTCATATTGAAAAAAACTTAAATTTGGACTGGACCTTGGGCGTGTCAAGTAATGTGCTGTACTGTAACAATATACAGGCATACCCCGCATTAACGTACGCAATGGGACCGGAGCATGTATGTAAAGCGAAAATGTACTTAAAGTGAAGCACTGCCTTTTCCCCACTTATCGATGCATGTACTGTACTGCAATAGTTATATACGTGCATAACTGATGTAAATAACGCATTTGTAACAGGCTCTATAGTCTCCCCGCTTGCGCACAGCTTCAGTACAGGTATTGCTGTTCAGGACGTGATGACAGGCGCATGCGTGAGCTGCCGTTTGCCTATTGGGCGATATGTACTTACTCGCGAGTGTACTTAAAGTGAGTGTACTTAAAGCGGGGTATGCCTGTAAAGTACTTTCGTTATAATCATGTTTCTGCATATGCTGTATTTGTCTATATTATCCAAATCCAAAATCAATAACATTAGCACTCAATACAGTACTGTACACAACATAGTAGAAAGTATAATTTAATTAATCAATTTTTTCTTATATTATCAGTGTTACCTCTAATTTTAAGCCTTATCCAGAAATAGAAATATAGATGAATTTATAGTGTATTCATCTATAAAAGTATTGCTGGCTTATAATAATATAATTATATGGCAAACTATTATTTAGGGAGATGAATGTGTAGATTTGGGTTCCAATAGGAAACACATTCACACATGCATGCCCTTTGGTTTATAAGAGTTATTGCACAACAGAAAGGCTTCAGTTATATAGACATAATATTTATTAGAGCACAGCACAAAATATAAGACTTACACAGTAATATTACATATACTTCCTTATAAGGTTTGTACTTATTAAAGGCCTAACAAAACAATACAATACAGTACATCCTACCTAACAATACATTGATATAACACACAGGTATATATACAGATTTACAAGTGCACAAGAATTATGATCATAATTACCTTCTGAGCTCTGCTTCTCTCCTCACTCTCTCCTCACTCTCTCCTAACTAATTGACAATCTTTCCTAGTTTATATGGGGTTTATACACTCATTGCTCAACATGTAGGAGGTTTCTGATTGGTTGAGGATGTATGTTTAAACCAAATTGTGTTTATCCCTTTGAAGATCATGTGAAAAACCTAGCGATACCAAATCTATCAATAAATGTTGGGTACAGGTCAACATCCTAAGCTACCTGTAAGCAATTCTTTTTGGTAACAGTCGCCCCCTTGTGGCCATAAAAACTAAATATTTGGCCACACCTATGAGAGCAATTGCTTATGCCTAATTTTCATTAACAAACTATGTGTGTCCTTATCTATATGTACATCAAGTACAGGAATATAGTTTTCAGGATTGGGACCACCTGGTTCACTATTGAAGAGAAATCACCCTCAAAGACAGGCATCGGGGTAATCACTATGTTTCCGATGGAAGTGGACTCATGTGGGGTGAAACAAAAATTTGGGTTAGGTATTGGACACGACTGACCCCCATAGAGGTATTCCCTGTGGTTAGTCACCATGCAATACAGCCCATCCATGTTGTATGTGACCTTTACTATAGGCGTTCTCCACTTCGTTAACTGTATCAGACATCCAATTTCTTTAGGGAAGTAGCTTGAGTTGATCTTCTTTCCAGTTTCAGTCTCTCTAGTACTTCTTTGAGGTCTCTGGGTGTCATTGTCTTTGACTGTGTTGTACTCCGTCATTGCTGTAAGCTCTTTTTGATTAAGGCCACATATCAGAGTGTTGATTTCAAAGAAATCACAATGGCACAGGTACCTGTTCTCCTTCACGATACAGCATGCTCTGTTTGGTACCCGCCAGTACCCATCAACTTGTACTAGAAGTTCTGGTAGCGTCAACCTCTCCTTGTAGACATCTTCTTCTAGGTATCCGATAGAATGTACGGAAGCCAGTTTATCGAAGAAGGATTCATCTTGATTGAAGACAGGCAAAGAGATTGTAAAGGACACATACAGGATATCGTTATATGAGCAGGCTGATTGCTTACCATGACAGTGGTGTAAACCTCTAAATTCCTAATGGTGGAAATTGCCAATGGTTTACAATCCCCAGTGTTACTATAGGTCCGAGGACAATACCATCGGGACAAATCTTTATCTTTTAGAATATCTGGTACCTTTCCTGATTGTATAACCCTGATGATGTCACTTATTTTATTAAGGACAAAACTGCCATAAGCAGTGCAAATTATTTCCCTACCAACATGGTTATCGCTGACCTTCCTATCATTGACCTCTATCACTTCATTAATTTTGGCCTGGGCCTTATAAAATAGCTTGGCTATATCATGCATGTTGTACACTGTAAATCTTTCCTCATCAGCGAGACCCTCAATACCCTGCAGGATTGGTTTCAAGACATGTTGGCCCTCTTCCTGTTCAAAATTGGCAATATGTTTACAAATTGCCTCTAGATCACCAATATTCCAAATTGACATACCGGATCCAAAAAGTCCGGGTATGGCTCTAATAATGCCATCTACAATCTGCAATTTTCTGGATCTTAAAATACCTTTTTGGTGAGGGATGTCTTGTCCTGAAAAAGGGTCTTGAGTTCTGCTTGCATGAGATGCAACTAAATCTTCTAATAAGGAAGTATAAAATAATTAAACATTAATTTGCATACAGGAAACAAATTCTGCCATGTTCCATTTTGATACATTTACAAAGACAGGCACATGAATATATTGCACGTTATTATATAAAGTTCCAGGGATGGATGTTGCAGTGAGACCACTGGATGGTTGTTGGGCATGTCAGCTGAACCCCACCAGGATACTTTTTCATCACTTGTTCCAAATGCTGAGACAGGGAGATGGATTGATTCTCCCTTATCACATTGGACTGGATTCTGCTCGACCTGGAAACCAAGAAAGGGATCGGCGATGACACTGATGCTCATGTGCATGAAAATTATCACAATCATGCCCTTCATTGTCCTGTAGCAAATATGAATATTAAAAGAAATAAAGGAAGAAAGCAAGAAAGATAAATTAATTAGTATAAAATGTATTTGATCTAAGGGTCCTGAGGTTGCATTTCAGAAACGCTGAAATGTCTGGGGCATTGATGGGGACCTTGTTATGGCACAACCCATGCAGCACAAATTGTCAATCTGTGGGATTTACCCATTCTCCCCCCCTTGTGCTCCTTGTTTTGCCAAAGATTCAGCAATGTAATTTTGCTCAGTAGTGAGTGAATGGTCTCTTTTATAAAACTAGCAGCTTTGTTTTGGAATCTGTATTGTTTCTGTGGAACAGGAACAATACCAGTCATGTCTGTCAAGGTGTCAACTCTACCACAGTCATGTTTATGCTCTGCAAATGCTTCACAGTGTCTCTCAAGCACGGACTCTAACAGATGCTTGTCCTGATGAGTTGCAATAATCTGGAATAAATAATCTTCGGCATTGTTAGGTTTAATGGCGGCGATTGGTGAGTCTGGAATAACCACCATCCTGTCATCTGTGCTGGGGACAGTCTGAAAAGGTAGAAGGTTATTAAAATCCAGCATACATTCATTTGGAACCACAATATCAGGTTCAAGTTTTCCAGTATCATTTGGGAGAGGCATTAGTGCTACAGGCTGTGTAACTGACATGTCCTCAATTTGAATTTTCTCATGCATGTCAATGGTTAATTGTAATTGTAATGGTAACTTGCACTTGGACATTTGCATTTCTCACACCTAGTAACTCACAGCTCTGCTTGAGATTGACTGCATGTGATGTGATGTGTTCCTCTGACTTTAATTCGCCAATTAAATCAGCTACCCCCATAAGTGTTTTTAAGGGTTGTGTGGGGTAATTACCATTGTGGGAAGGTTGTATGTTTTTTACTACACTGTCAAATCCCAATAGTGTCTTATTCCCCTCAGTAGAGGAGAACAGGCATGTTCTCACAGAGACAGGAGTTTTTCCTGTATCTACCAACCTGGAATTTTCATTAACCATATCCTGTGGATCTATTGTTATTGAGCAATCCCCTGTGGCCTGTGCATCAATTATTTCCCCCATGGCAATGGGTAAATGAAGATTTGATTCAGTAGATTCTTCTTCCCAAAAATCTCCTTGCTCATTATTTATTACCTCTCTGGGTAATTTTATGTTTTTTGCACTTTTCCTCTTGTGAGAACTGTACAACTTCATTAAGAGTTGTTAGAGTCTTGACTTGATTTTCTAATTTATCAATCTCTTTTTCATAATTTATATTTTGGGCTTTACAATTTGAAGTGCTAATTCAAAATTTTCCAGTTTGGAGCTCATTGCTAAGCATGCGGCATAAACACTTGCAATAGCTTTGCCCTTTCATTTTTTAATTTACTTAGAGATACATATCTCTTGGTCAAATATTTCCTGGACATATTTCCAAGGATTATTTTGACTTTTAGTATCACATGCGAAGTCTAAACTTTTATGCTTTGTGATATAAGCTGCTACAAAACTGTCTAAACTAGAGACTGTAGCCATTGTAATTTTGTAATAAAAATTACTTTCCCCTTAAATGTATATCCTCCCCACAGGTTACCGGTTCCTAGTGGTTAATCTAATATACTTTTCTATAATTAGAATTTTGGGTTTTTTCTTTAAAATATATATTAGTGGTGTATCCTTTCTCTGCTGTTCGCTAGCCCAAAGAGTTCTTCTAATACCCACTTTTAACAATAAGCTTATTATTTTTAGTATAGGTTTCACCGTGATTTTGTAGTTGGTAAGTGTCTGACACAGCCTGAACTTAACTAATAACCTTATCTATTTTTTATTCATAGATCTAGATGTTTATATAAAAGAATACCATCAATTTCGTGTCCCTTCGTAGTCGCCAAATGTTACCTCTAATGTTTAGCCTTATCCAGAAATAGAAATATAGATGAATTTATAGTGTATTCATCTATAAAAGTATTGCTGGCTTATAATAATATAATTATATGGCAAACTATTATTTAGGGAGATGAATGTGTAGATATGGGTTCCAATAGGAAACACATTAACACATGCATGCCCTTTGGTTTATAAGAGTTATTGCACGACAGAGAGGCTTCAGTTATATAGACATAATATTTATTAGAGCATAGCACAAAACCTTATACTTCCTTATAAGGTTTGTACTTATTACAGGCCTAACAAAACAATACAATACAGTACATCCTACCTAACAATACATTGATATAACACACAGGTATATATACAGATTTACAAGTGCACAAGAATTATGATCATAATTACCTTCTGAGCTTCAAGAGATGTTTGGACATGGTGTGAAGTCTTTTGTTTGTCAATATCTTCTCCTGGAATGTTTATTCAGGTGAAGATAGAGAATCTACTTCAAAAGACTATTTGTGAATCCTGTAAAAAAAAGCATCCTGTAAGCAACCTGTAAGCAATTGGTCCAAAACCTCTCCAGTGGACCAAAAACTGAAGCTGCCCCCTGGAGATGCGGGAGTCCAGTAAGGCTTGTATAGACAAAAAACACAGCGCACAACGCTCATAGTACATTAAAAATTATAATATAAACCCAATAATAAGGTGAGTATTAAGCGTACATTCTAACAGATAAAAACAAGCACGTCAAGGGTTAGTGTTACCCATGCACCAAGTCAGGATAGCAGTGATGATCTCTTCGGTGTAAGTGCACACAGCTTCTCCCGTCACGGTCACTGGATGGTAGACTGTGTCCTGGGTATTCACAGGCAAAATCGCATGCAGTCCAGCCAGATTCGCAGAGTAGAAAGTGTCCTCCAGTCAGGCAAAACTGCGATTTTGCCTGTGAATACCCAGAATACACAGCACACAGCACACAGACTGATCTGGAGTGCGCAGTTCATAGTCGTACATAGCTGGGTCAGGATTGGAGAAGGCAGCATCGTGGTTATTCAAGCAGGAGTTCGGCAACAGATAGACAGGAGTTCCCCGCTTCAGCTTAGGAGCATGAGCGCGGGAGTGGCCTCTGCGCGAGGAGCGGCCTCGGCCCATGATGCCAGTCTCAACAGGGGAGGACAGCAGGCTGGCCGAAGTACACCGCGGGGCAGCGTCAGGGAAAAAACAACGCTTCAGCACAGAAGTCCAAAGCAGGCCTCTGCGTGGAGAATAGCAGCAGGCCTCAGGAAAGAAATGGTAATCTCTGCTAGGGGAGAATGCAGCAGGTACCAGGAACCAGTGCTGGCTAACCAACGCTTCAGCACAGGAGTCAGGAACAGGCCTCTGCGTGGAGAGTAGCAGCAGGCCTCAGGATACTCAGGAAACACAGGCCTCTACATGGAGAGTAGCAGCAGGCCTCAGGATACTCAGGAAACACTGGCCTCTGCATGAAGATTAGCAGCAGGCCTCAGGATACTCAAGAAACACAGGCCTCTGCATAAAGATTAGCAGCAGGCCTCAGGAACTACTAACGATAATTAGAGAAGTTAGTACACAAGGAGACAAGCCAAGTGGCTTGTGGCAGAGACAGTAACGTCCAGAGAAGAATTATGCTCGGCACTGACTCAGTGCCAAAGCCCAGCATATAAAGGACAAAGATCCAATCACAGGGAGGAGGTGTGTGAACATTCCTCCAATGATGGAACACAGGGCTGAAGCTGCAATGAGTCAGCACATGTGCCATTGATTGCCAGAGGAAGCCTTTGTAACTGCAGAGGTCTGCAGGGCTATAATCAAAGCCAGGAGCGGATTCTTTACAGGCTTGCTGGTCTGTTTGGAAAAGAGATGATTGGCAATGTGGGGTTTTAATAGTGAGGCATAAAAAACGTCTGGGATCCTCATGGAGGGTGGTAGTTTAATGCGAAACGCCACTGGGTTAATCTGCTCCACAACGGGAAAAGGACCCAAAAACCTAGGAGCCAATTTAGGGGAAGGAACTCTCAGGCGGATGTTTCTTGAAGAGAGCCATACTAAATCCCCTGGCTTGTAGTTGGGTGCCGGCCGACGGTGGTGATTGGCCTGAAGTCTAGCAGTATCGGCGGCCTTGTGGAGAGACAATTGTACCTTGGACCAAATGTCTTGGAGAGTGGAAATCCGTTTGTCTACCCCCGGTACCCCAGAAGCAACATTGGAAATAGGTTAGCAGGGAGGGTGAAAACCATAATTGACAAAGAATGGAGATTCTCGGGTGGATTCGCTTCAGGCCGAATTCTCCGCATACTGCTGCGGCCGAGTTTATTCGAGCATTTGCCCGTTCTCGGCCGCAGCAGTAACCTGGCGCACGCCGGAGGGTGCCGGGCGCGCGCCGAAGCAGCGGAGGAGCGCCCTCCGATCGGGGCTTTCTCCCTCCCGCTGCCGGGTCCGCCAGGTCCACCGGAACCCCCTGCCGCCGTCCCCCACATTGCGGGACACCAGGGCTCCCTCGGGGAGCCCTGGATGCGCGTGCAGGGGGCGCAGGCACCCGATGACGCGTGACCGCGCATCGGTGATGCGCGGCACGCTGAGGGAGTGCGGCTAGCACGCCAGGGCATCCCCCGGCTTGTGGTGCTAGCCGTGCTTCAATAAAATGTGTCGGTAGTGTACTTTGCCCACGGGAGGAGTTGGGACCAATCGTCCTGGGAATCGGAGATGAAACATCTGAGGTGTTTTTCCAGCGACTGGTTAGTTCTCTCTGTCTGTCCATTGGACTGGGGGTGATATGCAGAGAAGAAGGAAGAGACTGTCTTTTAGTGAAGGTCCTCCAGAACTTGGAGACGAACTGGGATCCTCTGTCAGAGACAATGGAAGACGGAATGCCATGGATCCTAAAGATATGCTTGGAGAAAATGTCTGCTAGGGCGGGAGAGGAGGGCAGTCCCTTGAGGGGGATGAAGTGGGCCATCTTCAAAAACTTGTCTACGACAACTAAAATTGTGTTGAAGCCCCTAGACCTAGGGAGATCGACTATGAAGTCCATGGAGGTATGGGACCATGGATGAGCAGGCACTGGCAATGAGAGGAGAAGTCCTTGAGGTCTCTGTGGAAGTGTCTTGTTCTGGGCGCATACATGACAAGCGCGTGTGTATTCCGCAATGTCTTTAGACATACTGGGCCACCAAAAGTTCCGACAAATTAAGTCTAACTTCCTTCTGAAGCCCGGGTGACCTGTGGGTTTAGAAGAGTGTCCCCAATCTAGGAGCTCTGAAATGAATCTGGGCGAGACGAAGAGCCTGTTAGAGGGGATCGCCATTTTTGAAGGGATCTGTTGCTGGCCCCTTTTGATCTTGTCTAGCGATTTGAAGGTGGAAGTAGCCAAAAAAATTTCGGGAGGTAGGATGGATTCCAAAGATGCCTCAGGCCTGTCTTCCGAGGAGTGTTGTCTGGACAATGCAGCTGCCGTCACGTTCTTCATTCCAGGGATGTAGGATAGGTGATAGTTGAAGCGAGAGAAGAAGAGTGCCTAGCGAGCTTGTCGAGGACCGAGGCGACATGCTCCTTCAATATACAGTAAATTTTTGTGGTCCGTTAAGATAGAAAATGGCTCCTTGACCCTTCCAACAGATGTCGCCACTCTTGTAGTGCATCTTAACGGCCAATAACTCTCTGTTGCCAACGTCTTAATTCCTCTCGGCAGAGAAGAATTTCTTGGAGAAATACGCACAAGGGTGAAGTTTATCCTGCGGCGAGAACCGCTGTGATAGTTCTGCCCCTGCACCGCAGTCCAATGCGTCAACTTCTATTACAAAGGGAAGATCCGTGTTGGGGTGGCGCAGGATCGGTGCCGTGATGAATGCTTCTTTAGGGACCTGGAAGGTGGAGATAGCTTCGTCGGACCAGGCAGAAGTAGCAGCAGCTTTTCTAGTCAATGCCGCGATGGGGGCCACTAGGGTAGAGAAATTACGAATTAACTTCCGATAGTATTGTATTGTATTGTATTGTATGTCTTTATTTATATAGCGCCATTAGTGTACATAGCGCTTCACAGTAGTAATACATGTGGTATTCAAATAAATAACAGATAATATAAATAACAGATCATGGGAATAAGTGCTTTAGACATAAAAGTAACATTTCGGAAGAGGAGTACCTGCCCCGAGGAGCTTACAATCTAATTGTAGTTCGCAAATCCTAAAAAGCGCTGGATAGCCTTGAGAGTTTCTGTTCTGGGCCATTCCGTAACTGCCTGGAGTTTACCTGGATCCATCAAAAAGCCTTCGTCTGAAATAAAGCAGCCCAGAAATTGGGTAGAGCGTTGATGGAAGGTACACTTCTCTAGTTTCGCGTACATGTGATGTTTGAGTATACGTGAGAGGACGTACGAGGTGTGACGAATGTGATCATGGAGATTTTTGGAGAAGATCAAAATGTCATCTATGTAGACAATAACAAAGATGTTGAGCACCTCACAAAATACGTCATTAATAAAGTCCTGAAAGATGGCTGGGGCGTTACATAAACCAAAAGGCATGACGAGGTACTCATAATGCCCACAGTGGGTGTTGAAGGTCGTCTTCCACTCGTCGCCCTGCCTAATGCAGAGCCAGTTGTAAGCCCCACGGAGATTCAATTTGGAAAAAATCTTAGCCCCTCGCAGTTTATCGAAGAGTTCAGTGGTCAAGGGGAGAGGATAGCGGTTCTTGATGGTGATACTGTTCAAGCCCCGGTAATCAATACATGGCCTCAGAGTACCATCCTTTTTCTTCACGAAGAAGAACCCCGCTCCCTCCGGGGATCTGGAGGGCCGTATGAATCCTTTCTCAAGATTCTCCTTTATGTAGTCTTCCATGGCTTGAGACTCAGGTATCGACAATGGGTAAGTCTTGGACTTGGGCAAGGTGTATACTGGGAACAAATCGATGGGGCAATCGTAGGACCGATGAGGAGGCAATTGTTCTGAGCGGACCTTGTTAAAGACCTCGCGGAAAGGGTGGTACATGGGGGGAAGAATGGAGCCAAGAGTTTGAGAGACTTCCCTGACCTCAGTTTCCAGGTGATGGGGGTAGGTGAGACCCAGTCAATTGGAGGGTTGTTCTTCTGCAACCAAGGTAGACCGAGGGTTACTTGTGTACCTGGGGCCTGGATGGCATTAAAGACCAGGGTCTCGCTGTGGGAGTAGGTAGATAGGAGGAGAGGTACGGTCTGTAGCGAAATAAAGGACGGAAACAGCGAACGTCCATTAATCCCAACCAAGGCGATAGGTTGGGCCTTTTTCACCAATAGGTATCTGGTTCTGTTTGGCGAAATCGAGGTCTACAAAATTTCCTCCAGTACCGGAGTCGATAAAGGCAGCAGTAGATGTGCGGAACTCAGCGCCTGCGAGAGAAATAGGAATCGTAAGTTTCTTAGGCAGTGCCTCCTTGGGGAGGGGACAAGAAGAGATAACACCCAGTGAGAGCCCCTCCATACTCACTGAGTGTTCCCATTTTCCGGACGCAAAGGGCACGCACGGACCAGATGTTCAGGAGATCCACAGTACAAACAGAGTCCGCCGGCGTAGCGGAGTTGTCGTAGTGGTTTCCGGATCTGTTGCATCCTTAATTGCATTGGCTTGGGAGGCTCCAATGCCAGCTGCTGCGAAGGAAGAGGTCTAGGAACCAGATGAGAGTTGGGGAAGGGTACTTGGGAGGTTAGTGGCCGGGCATGCTGACGCTCCGAGCGTCGTTCCTGGATGCGTTGATCAATGCATACAGCCAAGTAGCTGAGCGCCTCCAGTTGGTCTGGCCTGGGTTGTCGAGCAAGCTCGTCCTTGATGGAGTCCGAGAGACCATGCCAGAAGACAGAGATGAGCGGCTCTTGTCCCCAGTTCGTCTCGGCAGCGAGCGTGCAAAATTCCACCGCATACTGTGTCACAGATCTTCGCCCCTGAGTTGTCTGGAGGAGGGAAAAAACGCCATCTCCCGGCATGCAGGGGAACCAAAGACTTGTCAGAACTTACCCTTGAAGGCTAGGTAGTCTTGTGTCAGGTCCGGGCGCAACTCCCAGACTGGAGAGGCCCATGCCAGTGCGCTGCCCATCAGTAGGTTGTACACGTAGGCTACCTTCTTCCGGCCTTTGTCGTACTGAAGGGGTGCCATTTCAAATTGAACCTCGCACTTGTTAAGGAAACCTCTGCACTTCTGCGGGTTGCCAGCGTATGGCTTGGGAGGCGGTATCTTCACGTCCAGAGTGCTGGGTCTGACTGGTTCCGCAGCCTGTGGAGGGGAAAGAGGTACAGGTGCTTCCGGTACTTGAGCTGAAATTTTGCCATTTGACGTGTTAGGGCCACAATCTGATCGGCCATGGCCTGGTTTTGCTGTATCAGCCTAGAGATTGCTTGCCTCAGTTCGGCCTGGTCTGCGTCTTGTGGGCTCGTCATAATGTTAAGCCGGAGTAGCCCGCAGACCAGACCTGTCCCTAGAACTGAGGTGGCAGGTATAAATACACACACCGACAGAGCGAGGGACGTGTCCGTGTTGTGTTATAGATGGTGCCAGGCCAGATGGGGAGTATTGCGTGAATCCTTGCCAGTACCGGTTTTTCCAGAGGAATGGTCATTGCCGTTGCCGAGATCAGGGGTAGGAGAAGTACGGAAGGATCGAGGTGAGAGCCATGGTTGAAGGGAGCCAGAATGTATTTAAACAGGAACAATCCGAAGTCAAGAGCCAAAGGGGGAAGTCTGCCAAGCCGCGTCAAAACCGAGAGAATCAAAGAACAAGCACTGTGAATCACCCATACAAAAACTATGACGAGCGAGAAAGCACAGAACAGAGAGGGTATACAGTATGAAGGTGGAACAGCCAGCAGGAGAGGGGGCATTCCTGGAAGAGCCCAGGGAGCTTCAGTGCATTGGCTGCTGTTCCTAGAGCGCCTGTGGCGCTGTGTGCTCACATTCCTAACACCTTTATTAAGGAATATGGAATCAACTGTGTCAAAACACCGCCAGAGTAAGTACTGGAACTGTTTAGAGCAGTAGTATACTGTACTATAGTGTAGTATAAGTGTACTGTGCTACTGTGTGTGCTTGCTTTTTTCTTGTCAATAACCATACTGTCTGTGCCTCTATATTTCAGATCCCCCAATTTGAATCCCATAGCACTGCTACAGATGCAGCGGATGTTATTTTAAGGCATCACGGCACTGTTTTCATGTGTACTCCGTGCGGCATGAACACGGCCAATCGCCCCAGGCACGCGCGTTTATCACGGTTGCTTTGTTTGAATTTTATGGATTGTGTGCAATTATATGCAATGAAATTAATGAATTGTATGGTGTA
Organism: Ascaphus truei; assembly: GCF_040206685.1. Classification (NCBI taxonomy): domain Eukaryota; kingdom Metazoa; phylum Chordata; class Amphibia; order Anura; family Ascaphidae; genus Ascaphus; species Ascaphus truei. Next base: position 298,234,875 of record NC_134485.1, read on the forward strand.
AAGTTCTGTGCTACTGTGTCAATTTCAGGTGTTTATAAGCCAGAACACTAAAATGCCATTTTATGCACACACCTGCACTCGCATCTTAATGGTTGGAAGTAATCCCGCGTCATCACATGGGTATTCCGAGGTATAAACTGCATGATTTCGTAAAATATTGGCCGCTGCATATGTATGAAACATCACTTGAGAAGCAGGAAAACAAAGAAGAACTTGACAAGGGGATACTTAATTACTCAAATTAGACTCTAAGGTCCGGATACATCCAGCAGCGAAAAACTGGCATGTTTACCTTTTTTACTAAAATGTTTTAGTAACTTCTTTCATATCACTAATCTAAGTTAAAATGGTGTAATATTTGAATGATGTTCAAAATGCATGATATGTAAATATTATTTAGCTATTTTCTTTACTAAATGATTGTGTTGACGTAAAAATGGCGCCGATGTCACATACTTCCTGGAAAATTGAGGCGAATATTCGCGATTAGTTCCTAGGCAGCACACTATGTAAAGCCTTCATTTCAACATACATGTTGCCAGTGCTGTTGGGAGGTAGAGAGAACAAATTGGCTGCAGGGAGTTGGAGGTTTGATTTATTTATACTGATATCTGATTGAGTTGTCCTGTTATATTTGTGTTCTTTCTGTGCGGGTGCTTGTGTGAATATGTTTTTGTCATTTTTACATTGTTTGTCTTGTGTGTTCATATTGGTTGTGTGCTTTAACATGGGAGAACAGTACTTTTAACACCTTTATACTTTCCGGGATCATTTCTCTAGGCAGGACAACATAATTGAATAAATTGGGTTTATTTGGGCAAGCCTGCAGACATACAAAAATTGCACAAAATACAGTAAATACATACCAACAGGGCATCTGGGAGAGTCACTAGCCTCAACTAGGTGCTGAGTGCCTGCTTCAGGTAGGATTACTCTGTTTGCTCCACGTCCACGAACACATAGTACTTTTTTATGGAGAGCTATCATGCTCTCCCTGTTGGTTTCAGCTCAGTCCAAATCTCAAACATGGTCCCTAGAACTTGGAGGTGAGAACATGCTCCCTACGCTTCTCCACTTGGCTGAGCTGCTCTGGCACTTCTATGCCAAGCCCCCGTCGATCACCTCACTGGACTAAGCCTGGAGCAAGTAACATCGTTCCTCAGAACTTGTCCTCAGCTAGGCTAGGCTAGGCTTCTCTAGCACCTCAATGCCTAAAGCTTTGCAAAGCACCTTTTAAAAGCCCGCCAGCGCTTCACTGGGTCAAGTCCCAAGATTGTCTGTAATTCTGAGAGACTGCGAGAGAGTTCTCTGATCGGGCATTCCCCTTACATAGACATTGGTATCCTATGTCTAACATGGAACAGGGACTGCCTTAGCCTATATTGCTGTTATAAATCTTACAGTTTGAAAGTAGATACACTATACGAGCCAAGTTTTGGAGCTTAATGCCCATCCTGTTATTCCTCTGCACTTAGATTTTCAGTGCTTTTGTGTGTTTCTCCTTTATGCTCCCCATGGATTTCGTGTATCTACTACAACATTTGGGACGAGTGAAGACTTATCCTACCAGAGGGTTTGAGCAGGGGGTGAAATCTCAATATTTTTGAATTACCTTCATTGGGTTTATCACTTTATTCACATACATGTGTATGATTTTTGCACCTTAAATTTTATTTACTATATTTAAAGTAAAACAAAAACCATATAAAGTATATCGCTCACTGATGTATGTAATTTGATATTTGTATAATATGATTGTAGCCTAAGATATCAAGATAGATACCGGGTGCTACCTATGTGCTGGTATGAAATGTATTTTCAGAGAAGGAAAAAGGCTTTACATTGTAAAGACTTTCCCCAGCAAGAAGAACACTAACGGTGCACACCTAGGCTGTTAAAACTTAACATTTATTGTGCTTTGATTAAAATAATGGTACACATATACATTAAACCTTATATCCAAAATTAAACAGTGTGTATCGTGTTCTATAAAAACTCAATTGATGAGGAGTGCAGATTTAAGACTCTGTTTATTGATCCATACCCATCCCTATTGTATAATCATAGGATACTTATATATACTAATCCTATGGTGATGGATAGGTGTATGCTCTTGTGTGCAATTATAATAGCAATGCTGACATCAGTGCTTGAGCAACCACATTCACGTTGTCCCTACCACAGGTGAAAAAATCCCTTGTTACAGGTATATTTATTAGCTGGTGAGCCTGGCTGTGTGTGACTTGATACTATGTAAAAGATATGGGTCAGAGACACAGCTTACTTAATTACTCACCATAGACTCTGCCTATTGTGCATATGCACCTGGGTGAACTGCTGATATAACCAAATATAATGTTCCTCACTATATATAAACATCATAAACATTCTGACACAGTACCAACATCACTGTATAATTTTACCCTCATCTAATTGCAATACAAAGATTACACAATTATATTAGAAGGAGTAGACAGTGCCCTAAGGTAAGGTGCAAAGCACTGTAGAGTGAATAGTGAGAGGTAAGTGGATTCATTCCATGCCAGTGACCCTAAGTACACAGTATAAACAACATTAAAAAATCCTTGACCACTCTGATAAATTGTTCAATAGCTTGTTCAATATCCCTCAATTCAAACATATATATCAGTGGTAGAGACGAGTAACAAACTAGCACATGGCGGTGCTTTCTATCAGCATGATACAACCTTGCAAGCTGCCACAGTGTCGATACACAGAGTCTGGCACTCCTCCTACGATGACGTCACCACGTCCCACATTCAATGACGTCATCACGTGTACTGCCTAACGCGTTTCACTCCCACCAGGGAGCTTTGTCAGAGGCTGGTAATTGCAGGGATGTCGGAAGCCTATCTTAAATAGAGTGCTAGGTTGTAATGACAACCATAATCCAATAGCGCAGTAGTATAACTCAATAAGAGAAATCGCGCACTTAGCTACAAAGAGAGGATACTCAACACATCCTGTATTACTCCTAATACACATTGTACAACTAAAATAAAGCATACCACAATATTAATGATTAAAATAAGATTCTAAGTAGTTTGCGTTTATTACCAATCCATTTTCCACAAGGTGGGTAACAGAGGGGCTATGAGTCATAATGATAGTATGATTATTAAACAACTATACCCGCTGTTTACCAGGAGAAAATAGAGTAATACATTCCTTGTCTGATTATACATACCAGGGCGTTGTTATTATGGGGACATTAATTGCATATACTGACATAGTAAGGGCATATGTGAAAGTAAGTGATTGTTTGTATGAGAGTAACATTAATGCTCAAAGAGACTAAATGAAGGGTGTATAGGTAAATCCCTCATTTAGACCAGAAGGGCTGTGTGTTTTAATCTATATATCCATTCTGATTCTCTCTTGAGCAACTTATTGTCTGTGTCACCACCTCTCATGTTACCCTTAATATTGTCAATTCCTATAAATTTGATGCACTTACTGTAGTGTCACCTTGATGCATATTGTTGACATGACGGGCAACTGGTGTGCCTAATTCATTTTTAATTGAATTGACATGTTCCAGTACCCTTCTGCGGAATTCCTTTATCGTTTTACCCACATATAGTAGTCCGCAATCACACACTATAAGATACACGACATTATAAGTTTTACAGTTAATATACTGTCGTATCTCATATTCTTTGGTGTTATTAGTGTTGCTGAACACTTTAGTGGGTTTTATGAATTCGCAAGCTTTGCATGATTTGCACTGGTTAGTACCCTTTAGTGAAGTTGTTAACCATGTTTTTTTAGGTTGGCGTTGAAAGTGACTATGTATTAGTGCATCCCGTAGGTTACGTGATCGTCGGCTTGTGATTCTTGGGGTATCATTTAACACCTTTGTGAGGTCCTCATCGGATTTCAAGATATGCCAATGCTTGGCAAGAATGGCTTTGATCTGCTTCCATCGGTAATTATACGTGCCTATACACCGAATTTCAGTGCTTGCTGGTTTAATACTCGGTAGCAATAACGCATCCCTATCACTTTTTGATGCTCGCTTATATGCACGTTTAAGATTGGCTAGTGAATAGACTCGATTTAGAAATCGATCTTTCAAATCCTGAGCCTGTATACGAAACTCATGATGTGTGGAACAGTTTCGTCTCAGACGTGGGTATTGGCCCTTTGGGATCCCCTTAATCAAAGCTGGTGGATGTTGGCTGTTAGCTGCCAGTAAGCTGTTTGTTGCCGTTCTTTTTTACGGAATACAGTTGTCTGAATAGCACCTTCTTCGTTTTTAAAGATTTTCAAATCAAGGAAAGTAATATCTGTGAGACTATGTTCAGAGGTTAATTTGAGATTCAGGTTATTGGTATTTAATTTATTGATGAATTCGCTCAGTAGTTGTTCCGGACCATTTCAAATTAATAGAATGTCATCAATAAAGCGCAGCTACAATTTTTTATAGAACACAAGTTTTTATAGAACACGATACACACTGTTTAATTTTGGATATAATGTTTAATGTATATGTGTACCATTATTTTAATCAAAGCACAATAAATGTTAAGTTTTAATAGCCTAGGTGTGCACCGTTAGTGTGCTTCTTGATGGGGAAAATCTTTACAATATAAATCCTTTTTCCTTCTCCGAAAATACTATATTTAAAGTATCACCATTATTTTAGTATATTCACAGTGATCACCTGTTTAGTTGTTTTGCGACTATTTATCACTTTACTATCAGTACTATTGCACTAGTTTTCGGGTGATTTGGCTGCACACTAGAGGTTCAATGAATATGGAGATTACTTCAAGCACCACAAATGTTTTTTCTAAAAGACTTTTAAGAAATGTCAAATTTGATTCTATACCAGATGAAGTACCAATAACAGATGATGATGCTGGGAATATGATTGCAAATGAGTTTCTGAAATAAGAAAAACTAATGGTAAAAGACACCAAGAAATGATTGGATGTGACATTTTTAGAGCAATATAAGAGCTGTGGCAGGATACCAAGGGGAGAAATTACAGAAAAACAAATAAGGTAGCGCTAACTTTCTAAACGTGCAAATTAAATCCAAATGGATATGAATGACTTTTTTTTTTTTTTTTTAACTTTGTTTTTATTGATTTTGTTTTACAAGGTAAAGCATCGGTTATTACACATTGTGGTCCAAACATTTTGTCTGCTGTTGGTGACGCAGCACCTTGTGTCCTACTGCTCTAAGGACGAACAGGGGTAGACATACTGACAAAGATAAAGGGGAAAACAACCCCTAGGGGGAGGGGGGGAGGGGGGGAGGGGCGTAATGTCCATAGCGTCTTGACCTGGTTTCATTCACCCGATTACCGGGTGTCTATTGTGTGTAATGTTAATGGGAATGGCTCCCGCTATCTCTCTGACAGCCCGTCACGGTCCTCTTAGTCCAAGTAAGGGACGACTCCGTCTCATCAGAGGAGAACTCACCTACATCTATCAATGCCATATGGTAGAAAGGTTCACCCCTTGAATATCTGAGGGCGCTAGCCAAGGCAGCCATACCTTTTGGAAATTTGGGCCAGTGTCGTTAACCAAACTCGTTAACTTTTCCATCTGGCATATAAACCAAATTCGATTGCGAATTTTTTCAATAGAAGGGATCGCGTTCTGTTTCCACAACGCTGCGGTCTCGCACCTCATCGCTGTAGCAAAATGTGCTATCAACTTGTTATTTGCTCTGGATACATCCTTTGTTGATCTGTTAAGCAGGAACAGCCACGGATCTAGTTTAATTTAGAGGCCCAAAATCCTCTGTAGCCAATCTCTGATTTGTTCCCATAGAGGGGCTATGCGAGGGCAGGACCACAGCATGTGTAACTGATCTCCTCTTTTCCCGCACTGCCTAGGGCAGAGCGGGGAGTATCCTGGGATAAATTTAGCTAATTTGGCCGGGGTGAGGTACCATCTCATTAACACCTTATACAGGCATACCCCGCATTAACGTACGCAATGGACCGGAGCATGTATGTAAAGTGAATCACTCCCTTTTTTCCACTTATCAATGCATGTACTGTACTGCAATCATCATATACGTGCATAACTGATGTAAATAACGCATTTGTAACAGGCTCTATAGTTTCCCCGCTTGCGCACAGCTTCGGTGCAGGTAGGGAGTTCAACTTTGCTGTACAGGTCGTGCTGACAGGCACATGCGTGAGCTGCTGTTTGACTACTGAGCAATATGTACTTACTCGCGAGTGTACTTAAAGTGAGTGTCCTTAAAGCGGGGTATACCTGTATGAGTTCTCCTTTAATGTGGTACAGACTGAGCTTCTGCCCGCCGCGTTAAAGATCTCCGTCCAGTCATCATCCTCTAATGTTTACTCAAGATCCGATTCCCATTGGGTCATGAAGCTACGTTTTTGTCCGTCGTCCCTACCTGAACCTATCACATCTTTGTATAACCTAGATATGAGTCCCTTTGTGTCCGAGCCTCGGGCACAGAGCATTTAAAAATTTATTAGTGGAGGTCTAATTGTGTGTTTTGTATTAAATTCTCGGACCTGGAGGTACCTAAAAAATTCTCTGTTAGGGATGTCCTTGTCTGACTTAATTAGCTCAAATGTTTGAATAGTGTTTCTGCCCTCCAGGTCTTTCAGCCTCGTGATCCCCTGACTATTCCATATTCTAAAACTTTTGCTGTCCAGCCCTGGAGCAAAATCTGGATTGCCATATAATGGGGCCATCAATGAATTTCTTGAGGTCAATGCGCATCTAAATTTAGAGGCCTCCCACACCGCTAATAAGTTCAACATAGAGGAAAATGGTTTACGCAACACGACTAGACCAGATTTAGGATACCAGATTAAGTTGTGCAGTTCTAGGGGAGCGGAAATCTCGCTTTCCATTGCCACCCATCTTCTCGAATTTGGGTCTGAGTGCCATTGTACGATTTGGCACAGCTGGGCTGCCTTATAGTAAGCCATCAAGCAGGGCACCGCCAAGCCACCATTCTCCTTAGGTCTTTGCAAAATCTTTGCTTTAATCCGTGGTTTCTTATTTTTCCAAATAAATTTGAAGATCTGTGATTGCATAGAACTTATATCTGATATTACCCCGGGTATCGGGAGAGTCTGAAACAGATATAGTAACCGGGGCAGGAGATTCATTTTAATACTATAGATTCTCCCGATCCATGAGATTCCGTATGAGGACCATTTCTCAAGGTCTGTTCTCAGGGATCGTAAGAGTCTGGGATAATTTGCCTGGTATAGAGATTTCAAATCTTTTGTGATGTTTATTCCGAGGTACTTATAGCTTTAGGTTGCCAATTAAAATTGAAGTTGAGCTCTATTAATTTCTCTGACTCTTTAGGAATATTCAGGCTAAGAGCTTCTGACTTGGATTTTTTAATTTTAAAGCCTGATATGTTGTTAAATTTGTCTAAGAGATCAAAAAGGTTGGGTAGGGAGATCAGGGGTTTTGAGAGGGTCAAAATGACATCATCCGCATATAACGCTACTTTGTGAGTTTGTGACAAAATTTGGATGCCGGTGATGTCCTTGTTTCTTCTAATTTGTGTCGCTAGTGGTTCAATGCATAGGGCGAACAACAGGGGCGAGAGCGGGCAACCCTGTCTTGTACCACTTTTGATGTTGAACAGCTCTGAGGAGAAGCCCTGATGTAGGACCTTCGCTGTCGGCTTTGTATATAACGCTTTGATTGCCCTTAAGATCTTTTCTCCGAGACCAAAAGCTCCAAGCGTGGCCCCTAGATATGTCCAGTCTATTCTGTCGAAAGCCTTTTCCGCATCTAAGCTTAACACTATCCCCGGGATCTTGTTGGCATTGATAAAATCAATTATGTCTATGACCCTTCTGGTGTTGTCGGCCGCTTGTCTATCTCTAATAAAACCAACTTGATCCGGGTGAATCAGCCTTGGCAGAACAGCACTCAGTCTATTGGTCAATAATTTTGCGTAAATTTTGACGTTTGAATTTATTAGGGATATCGGCCTGTAACTCTGACAATTTGAGGGGTCTTTATCTTTTTTATGGATTAAAGAGATTGACGCCTGGAGCATCTGGCTCGAAAATGACTCCCCCTCTAGGACTGCGTTGAACATCCTTAACATGTATGGAGCCAAGATCTTACTAAATATTTTATAGTAAAGGTTGGAGAATCCGTCCGGGCCTGGAGCCTTTGATGGTTTTAAGTGTTTTATCACCTCTTCCAGCTCCTCTATTGAAAACTCAACCTGAAGTGTCTCGCGCTCCAATCTTCCCAACCTACAGTAGGTAAAGCCGAGTCTGCTAAGAAACTCTCAAGGGCGTTACTCGTCTTTACGTTACGAATCATCTTCTCCCCGTCATATAGCTTTTCATAATATGACTTAAACTCTCCTACTATATTTTTGGGGTTGGAGGTTAACTCTCCTTTTTGATTCCGAATTGAGTGAATATTATAATTTGGCTGCCTATTCCTGATCTTGTTAGCTAGCAAGGTGTCCGGCTTGTTCGCCTTTTCATAGAATTTCCTACTAGTCCAACTCAGTGCTTTCTCGGCCTGGGAGGTAAGGAGTAGGTTAAGTTCAGTTCTGACATCCCTTAGCTCCCGTAGTGTGTTTTCCCTATCTGTCCTGCTATGTAGGATAGAGAGCTCATGTAGCCTGGACCTCAGTTGGGATAATTTAGATTCTTTCCTTTTTTCCTACCTGCTGCTATGCCAATTAGTGTTCCTCTCAACGTGGCCTTATGAGCCTCCCACAAGGTGACGTGGGATTCCACACTTCCTTTGTTGATTTTGAAGAATTGTTTTAATTCTTCAGATACTGACTGTATGACTTCTGGAATCTTAATCAGTGCCTCGTTAATTTTCCAATTTGCTCCTGGACTGTCCACTCTAATTTGGGAGCACCCCAGCTCAACGGATGCATGATCTGACCATGAAATATCATGGATCATGGTATATGTGATCTGCGGAACATTCTATTTGACACAAAGATGTGGTCGATTCTGCTGTAACTGTCGTGTGGGTGTGAGTAGAATGTGTAGCCTCTCACTCCTGTGTGATGCTCCCTCCAGATGTCCACTAAATTCCTTTCTTGAAGACCTCTCAGGAGAGCTACTGTATTTTTATCGTACCCTTTCTTTTTCCTATGTGTTGTCCTATCTATGGAGAGGTCTAAGGTTGTGTTAAAATCGCCTGTCGGTATTGTATTTCCTTCCGCCATTTTTTCCAGAGATGTGAAAAATCTCGTGTAGAACTGTGGCTCACTCTCACAAGGCGCATACACATTTGCTAATGTAATCCTACAGTTTTATATTACTTCCACTAAAATGATGTATCTGCCATTTGGGTCTTTCTTGATTTTTTCTACGTGGAAAGGCATTTTGTTGCTTAATAGGATAGCGACCCCCCTCTTTTTTTACCTTCGCAGAGGCCAGGTAGAACTGCCTATAATTTTTATCTAGGTATTTGGGATTGCTAATTGCACTAAAGTGTGTCTCCTGTACAAACAGGATATCGGCCTCGTTCTCCTGAAGTCCGCGAAGGCAATCCGTCTCTTCCTGGGGCTATTGAACCCCTGTACATTTTGTGTAAGAAGTGTCACAGGCATTTGTGTGTCGTGTGTGTGTAGCTGCTCTTGCTCACCCTTAGCCGGCTTTGGTACTGAAGCAAACTGCTATTCTAGGTCTGATGGCGCTACTTCTGCTGTATGTTCTTCTTTTCGCCCTTCCGGGAGGAACACAGGGAGGGGAAGGGGACAGACAATAGGAATAACATTGGGAAACATATATATACAACAATTAACTCTGTGCCTTTACTGGCCTGTGCAGACCTTGGCACAGCTGCCCTGGGGTATCCAGTGAACTCTGGAACCTCCTCCTCCTGTCCAGAGCTAGGGCTAGCTAGCAGCCCCTTCCCCTCAGGGACTTGGGCAGCAGGACCCGTTGTACCCTGCCTGTTGCCTTGTCGGTACATGCCTACCGGTGGAGACCTGGCCACACTCCTCCTCCACCGGCCTATTTATAGTTTAAAGTGCACTACTATTAACTTAACCTTTTATAACTTTTGTAACTGTCTGTATTGGAACCTGCGTAGATAATTCTGGGTGTCAACAGTTCCCCCAACTCTCTAAATTTCTCTTTTACCCTTCTCAGATTTCTCCTGACTCCTCTGATCTGCTTTCTGTGCGATGCTGCTAGACTTGATGTTATGCTGTGTGAGCCCATTGTCGCCTCCCCCCCTCCATATGCGGCTCTTATCCCCTCATTCTCCCTTCAGGCCATCTTACCCCACTCTCTAGCTATTCCCCCCACCCTTGTATTTCTCCCCCCCTCTCCTTTCTCTTTCTCCCCCTCCTTTCTCTTCCCCCCCTCCTTTCTCTCCCTTCCCCCCTCCTTTCTCTTTCTCTCCCCCCTCCTTTCTCTTTCTCTCCCCCCCCTCCTTTCTCACCCCCCTCCTTTCTCTCCCCCCCTCCTTTCTCTCCCCCCTCCTTTCTCTTTCTCTCCCCCCCTCCTTTCTCTTTCTCTCCCCCCCTCCTTTCTCCCCCCCCTCCTTTCTCTCCCCCCTCCTTTCTCTTTCTCTCCCCCCACCTCCCCCTTCTCTTTCTCTCCCCCCTCCCCCCTTGAATGACCTTTTATTCCTAATTGGGAATAAAGGCTGGCTGCCTGTGATATAACTCTGAACCCAAATCAGAGAAAACTGTTAGAGAAAATATTATATCTGTGGCGCTCCATACATACACAAATGGTGGTAAAAAGGATATATACAACCGTAATGGTGGCTTAGTCGGGTCCAAAGATAGGCTCCACACGATAGCAGTGATACATGAAAAAAATAGGGAAATCACATAGCATAATACTGTAAGATAAATATTCACAGCATACAAACTAATGACATGACAAACCAACAAATAACAGATGACATGGGCTGAGAAACACTGAGTGACTGATATACAAATAAGCACATTTAATGTTAGACACAGAATATGAATAAAATACAAATAAAATACACAACATGTGTTAAAATAGAATAAGTCCCACTGGAAATCTCCTGCTGTGGCTGAAATGACATGTTCTTAAGGTCAAGTAGTAATTTGCCCAGGTGGATGGATAATGTGCTATCTGGGCAATTTAATAGATTAAAAAGAAACTGCACAGATAGAGATCAGTTTTTAATACAAGCAGATTTTATTCGTTATAGATTACTGGAAAAAGAATAGTGAGGTGACACTTGATAAAGCATTTTCTGTAGCTGATTCTAAGGATAGGAGTGATTTATTGAAACCCAGACCAAAGAAACAGAGGAACAATAACAAATTGGATTTTGTATTCCTCACGGGTTATAATAAAGAATCTAAAAAGATTATAAAAATTATGAATAAACATTGGGATATTTTAAAGAATGACCCTATCCTAGGGTAAGAAATTCTGGATAGGCCCAATGTATTATTCAGAAAAGCTTGTAATCTGAAAAATAAACTGGCACCAAGTGCACTCAGACAAAAGAACCCAATCAAACAAACTGGTTGAATCACAGCAAAGGCTTTTTTGGGTGCAAGACATGCAGATCATGCCAATTTAAGTCTCCTATCAGTACTAGTTTCAGCTCCAATGTCACAGGTGAAAATTTTAACATCAAAACATGTATCACATGTAGGACAGACCATGTTATACATGTACTTGAATGTCCATGTAAACTTCAATATGTGGGCAAAACTTTGAAACCCATTAGAACAAGAATTGTCGAACATTTTAGCAGTATTAAAAGACAATTAATCACCCATACTGTATCCAACCATTTCTCACTATTTCATAAGGGAGATCTAACTGATCTAACATATATGGCTATCGAGCAAGTCCAAAAACATTGGAGAGGGGGAACAGGGAGCTCGAATTGCTGAGGAGGGAGTCATTTTGGATTCATCGTTTGGGGAGTTTGACACCTAGGGGACTCAATATGGAGTTAGATATTGTCCCCTTCCTCAATGACATGTTCCCTAATGTTGATATATATATATATCTTTTATCTCCCTTTAGGATCACTCTGCCTTTAGGTTTCCATCTCCCTTTAGGAGCTATCTGCTTTTAGGTTATTTTAACTGTTGCCCATATTTTAGGATGATTTTACTATGATGTTTATTAACTGTAGATATTATTGTAGGAGGTTTATAATTATGTGTTCCAACTTCACCCTGCTTCAAGTTCAATTTTGATATTATATATGAACTCTGTTCTACTCTTTTCATCATTGTCCACCATTTTAATATCATGTGTATAAACTCTGCCTTGCCTTTCAATGTTAGGATTATATATATTCTGTTTATTTAATTTAGGAAATGTAGTTCTGAAAGTCAATTTTGGCATTGATCCCTATATCATCATATGAACATCAAACTGTCACCAAATATTGTGTGAGGATTTTATTATTATTTGTATAAATTTCAATATTATGTGTATACATTTTTGATGAATGTGTATCTGATTTGGTTTATGTTTTAAAGTTCTATTATCATTAGGATTGTATATGCCCTAGAAATTCGTGATTATAGTCTGAATAGAATTATTCTGCCATACAGTCCTCTATTGTGACATTTGGTTCTTTTTTATGATTTGTCCATTGTGCCCTTTCTCTTTTATATCCTGACTTCTGTTCCATTATAGTGTGGTTTAAACCATAGTTCACTTATAACCAGCAGTGAATGTTAACCCCTTTATTAGCATAACATCAACATGTGAGATGCATGAACAATCAGTACACACACTACTTAATAGAGTTGGATACGATGTATCCTATCAGGTGCGTCAGAAACAATAAGATAACCCTTTACACGATGTAAATAAAAATATATCAATGGCAGTCAGCAACTGGCCCAGCTCTGGGCACCAAGGGTTACTATGAGGACTCACGGTTTTGAGGAGGGTATATCGCCTGTTGGAGGTCTTCAGTGATGTTGTCGCAATGTTGCACCGCCAACCCCACCGTGGCTCCAGCGTCACGTGGGGCGGTCAAATGACCGGCGGTGATCAACTTTAATGTCGGTGAGGTGGGGGAGATGCCCTGGTCTGCACCTCAGCTAGGCTCCTGTATGCGGAAGGCACTGCTGCTCCCGGCGTGTGAACGGTCTCACGTCCGGTCGTCACGTGACCTGCGGTCTCCTCCTCTGTGAGTAGAGTCATCCGGCGTGCAAAGCAGCAGTAAAGACAGGAGAATCATTCAGCAGAGCCAAAGGAATGGCGCTGCACAGCCATAAACACAGGGTATAAGCAAGGGTGGTGACTACAAAAAGGTTTATTAAACAGACATAGGTAGCTGGTGGATCCTCTGACGCGTTTTGGCCCTCAGGCATTCGTCAAAGAGTGATCCATCAGCTGTGGGGTACAGAGATATATAGGCAAGCATTAACACAAAACACCTGTACCTGAAACAAATCAGGTAAGGTGGGTAATACTCCTAACATCAATCTAAGCTAAAAACCAATTAAAAAACGTGCCAACAATAGATGATAATGAGGCTTAGTGAACATGTAATGCATAAAGAGAAATACATGTAAACATAGTGAAAAATCGGGCACATTCTTGGATAACAACATATAAGATACATAGGTCTGTTGGAAATAGTTAAAACACAATATTATAAGATAAATGCATCTCCACTGAAAATGTTATGCAAGTGAGTATAACAAAAACACTGACTGAGTAGTAATTGAGTGAACAAGGGGAATGACAAGGGAATATAATGAATGGTAGGGGATGGGAGGGGGGGGGGGGTGGGGGAGGGGATGGGGGGGGGAGGAGGGGAAGGGGGGGAGAAGGAAAGGTAGGGAGGGGGGGAGGGTATAGGGGGTAGGGGAGGGGGGGGGGAGGGTGGAGGGGGGAGGTGGAGGTGCAAGAGCGGGGAATGGAAAGAAGGGGAGGGCAGGGGGGGTGGGGGGTGGGAGGGTTGGGGGGGGGGGGGGACAAATGAATGTGCATATTTGTCATTCATGCAAAAAATGTTGCAATTCCCAATCCACATTTAGGCCGCGGGGGTGCAGGGTATCTAGTTGGAAAATCCACTGCATCTCTGTTTTATTTAACTTGTTTAGTCGATTGCCCCCTCTAATATGTGTGTGAATATGTGCAATACCAAAGAAGCTGAAGTTTTCTAAGCCACCATTTGGACACATAGTAAAATGTTTGGAGACAGGGTGTAGTAGGTCCTTTCTCCTGATTAGTCTTATATGCTCAGAAATTCGAATATGTAACGATCGGATGGTCCTACCTACATATTTGGCATTACAACCACATGATATCACGTAGACTACAAAGCTGCTGTGACAGTTAATGAATGAGGAAATTCGGAATTTCTTCCCTGTAGACACAGTAGTCACTCATTTAGTGGGTGTTGCGTACTGGCAGCATTTGCAAAACCAATTTTCAAATGTGGGTTTTGCAAATGCTGCCAGTACGCAACACCCACTAAAAGAGTGACTACTGTGTCTACAGGGAAGAAATTCCAAATTTCCTCATTCATTAACTGTCACAGCAGCTTTGTAGTCTACGTGATATCATGTGGTTGTAATGCCAAATATGTAGGTAGGACCATCCGATCGTTACATATTCGAATTTCTGAGCATATAAGACTAATCAGGAGAAAGGACCTACTACACCCTGTCTCCAAACATTTTACTATGTGTCCAAATGGTGGCTTAGAAAACTTCAGCTTCTTTGGTATTGCACATATTCCCACACATATTAGAGGGGGCAATCGACTAAACAAGTTAAATAAAACAGAGATGCAGTGGATTTTCCAACTAGATACCCTGCACCCCCGCGGCCTAAATGTGGATTTGGAATTGCAACATTTTTTGCATGAATGACAAATATGCACATTCATTTGTCCCCCCACCCCCAACCCTCCCACCCCCCACCCCCCCCCTGCCCTCCCCTTCTTTCCATTCCCCGCTCTTGCACCTCCACCTCCCCCCTCTCCCCCCTCCCCTACCCCCTATACCCTCCCCCCCTCCCTCCCTTTCCTTCCCCCCTCTTCCCCTCCTCCCCCCCCCCCTCCCCTCCCCTACCCCCTCCTCCCTCCCATCCCCTACCATTCATTATATTCCCTTGTCATGCCCCTTGTTCACTCAATTACTACTCAGTCAGTGTTTTTGTTATACTCACTTGAATAACATTTTCAGTGGAGATTCATTTATCTTATAACATTGTGTTTTAACTATTTCCAACAGACCTATGTATCTTATATGTTGTTATCCAATAATGTGCCCGATTTTTCACTATGTTTACATGTATTTCTCTTTATGCATTACATGTTCACTAAGCCTCATTATCATCTATTGTTGGCACGTTTTTTAATTGGTTTTTAGCTTAGATTGATGTTAGGAGTATTACCCACCTTACCTGATTTGTTTCAGGTACAGGTGTTTTGTGTTAATGCTTGCCTATATATCTCTGTACCCCACAGCTGATGGATCACTCTTTGACGAAGGCCTGAGGGCCAAAACGCGTCAGAGGATCCACCAGCTACCTATGTCTGTTTAATAAACCTTTTTGTAGTCACCACCCTTGCTTATACCCTGTGTTTATGGCTGTGCAGCGCCATTCCTTCGGCTCTGCTGAATGATTCCACAAGCTACTTAAGGAATGAATTAAGAATGTGACTCCACACTCCTGACGAAGCCGACGTGACTACGTGACTACGTGGCGAAACACGTAGAGTTGGAGTCATTCTGTCATGCAGAGCAGCTTGGAGAGGAACTGTGGGAAGCTGAGTTACCACCGGAGTGCAACCGGATCTGACGTCAGATGCCCAGTCTTGCGGTGACGAGATGGAGCAGGGCCTGGAGACGGAGGTCTATCGGGAGCCACGGGACGGTGAGCTGGCTTGCTGACAGTCTCTCCTATACACTATTGCAGTGTGACATGCCCGATTTTATATGACACATTGTGAGTGCATATCTTTTACTTAGATTAAAACTTTTTATACCTGGTTGATCTGTGCTATGCAGTGTTTTCCTCTCCCTCTACATTTGGGGCTTTTTATCCTGAGTTCCGGGGCTGCCCTGATGACTCTGAACTGACACCCACCATGGATTGACTGCCTTTGCCTATATTGCTGTTATAAATCTTACAGTTTGTAAGTAGATACACTATACGAGCCAAGTTTTGGAGCTTAATGCCCATCCTGTTATTCCTCTTCACTTAGATTTTCTGTGCTTTTTTGTGTTTCTCCTTTATGCTCCCCCTGGATTTTGTGTATCTACTACAACATTTGAGACGAGTGAAGACTAATCCTACCAAAGGGTTTGATCAGGGGGTGAAATCTCAATATTTTTTTGTTACCTTCATTGGGTTTATCACTTTATTCACATACATGTGTATGATATTTGCACCTGAAATTTTATTTACTATATTTAAAGTATCACCATTATTTCACTATATTCACACTGATCACCTGTTTAGTTGTTTTGCGCCTATTTATCACTTTACTATCAGTACCATTTAAAATGTATAGGCAGGAACTGTTTCTGTAAGCCCGGTAAAAAATCCTTTAGCATGTAAATGTACTAAGGATGAATGAGCTGGTGGTATTTTCCTTCCTGCATTTCAAAGAGGTCCCGCTGAGTGTGAGCCTCTATGTCTAAGGGAAATGCAGGGATGAAAAGCCCCAGATATCCAAGGTGTGAAACTGGCCAGAATGTTGCAGAATGGCAGATCCCAGTCCATTGACACCTTCGAGCCAAACCTCAGACTAAGGGGCATCAGAAAGAGGGTGTACCCCAGGTATGCTAAGTTGCCTGGTGTCAAGCCAACACATGCGCATTGCAAACCGGAAAGCCTTTTTGCCCGGTTTGGCAAACTGCGGGCAACCCGGCTATTGGTGGGGTTAAATGTTCCCACGGAGGGGATTGGGCGCACAGGTTAAGGATAGGCTGGAACATCCTATAACTGTACCCGCTGAGCTATCCCCAGTGTTCTTCTTATGATCCAAGATGTAACTACGCTTCACGCAGGACTACGTTCAAGCAAAGCGGTACGGTACCAACGCAACAAAGAAATTACCCCAAACTACGGAATTCGTTAGCCCTGAAGACTCCCGAACGAATTCCTACGAACTACCATGAAATACTTTGAGGTGGCTGAGATATTGGATCGGCAAGTTGTGATCTAGCCACAGGACCTTTAAACAAAGACTGCATTGCTTGCGATTTCGGGAAAAGGACCATTTATTTTGTTTCCCCACCTCAGTAAGTGTTGTTTTAAGTGTATTCTGAAATTGTTGTGTGTTTGTCTAGTAAGGAAATAAATCACAATTTATTTTGCTCCTTGTTCTGTTCAATCAAGTACCCAAAATATAAATGTGTTGATAAGTTGGTGTCCACCGTGACAGTAATGACATAGAATTAAAATTAAAAATTATAGAAGACTCAAGCCACAGCGATGAAGATACAATTAATACTGAGTTCGATAAACTTGATAAACTTTTAAAGACAGAGACAAAGAAACATTGGGATATGATTTACTTGGAAAAATATATTTCTGTAAACGCATCCTTAGAGGACTTAGAATTTTTAAGAAATCATCATTTGAACTAACCGAAATTGAACTCGCTGTGGCTTGGGATAAAATCCTCGACACCTGCTCAAATGACTTGATACATCTTATTATCAGGCATCATAAAAAAATCATTAGCAGAAATTGATTCAGAGGTTAATAAAATTAAACAGATATTAGAACCATTAAATGAAAATCCTATGTTTATTACAAGAAACAACAGACTCTCAGAAGAAATCGACACTCTTGAGCGGAATTTATTAGAAGTTAAAAACAAACAAATTAAAAGAGATGAAGGTGACTATCTGGAAGGCAACCAAAATAACAATAAAAATGGCAGAAATCTGTACAATTATCACCAGGCACTCCAAAGGTGAAACCTAATAAACATCAGACTCCAGCCTCAAAGAAACTCACCATCACCTCTAAACCACGAAACCAATCGTCAAGAAACACAAAATAGAGACATGGATAGAAATAGAGAACAAGAAGGGTACATTTTACATCAAAAGAACATACTACACCCAAAAAAACACACCTCATATCATCAGGACAAAAGGAGAGACTAGCATTCCAGAGATAATCATCCACAGCAATACAGAGATAAGTATTACTTTAGGAGTAGAAGAGATGATAGATATGAAAGAGATAATGAGTTGAGAAATTGGAGATATGACCATGAAAATTACAACAGGTTTTGGACGCAGAGTCCTCCACAAAGAGAACGAAGGCAACACAGAAATGAAAGGAGGCAACCCAGATCAGATAATTATAAAGAACACCGTGGCAATAGGTATAGCCCAATATGGGAAAGACAAACTAAAAATCAACCATCAGGGTCTTTTATAGACAGAGTACCCCCACCCGTTCTCCTTCAGAACTGTTTCCTAAGTCTGGAGGAGGATTCAGATTGGGAAATTTCCGACACGAAAGGTCGCAAAAGACCACTAGAGGGAAATGGGGAGGTAGAAGAAACACACAGACAAGAGAGACAGACAATGTAAATACAAATATATTGAATTTGAGTAGTCGAAAGCTAAATACAAACGAATGCAAATTAATTGCAAAAGGCCTCAATTTTGCCCCAGCAAAGGGAGCTAATGGCTTTGATCTATATATAGATGCAAATAAGTATGTTAGGCAATTGACATTAAAAAGATTATTTTTAAGTAAGGATGCTCTAAGTAGAACTCAACCTACTACTTTAAGCCCAAAAGATGATTTTAAACATTCCGCACTTAAATGCAAATCTAAATTTAATCCCACCGGATGTGAGGGCCATCACCTGGAAGTATATTAACAAATGATCCAGGCAGATTTTGAGAAATTGTCGAAGAAGCCACGAAGCCTTAGGAACAATCTCAGTTTAAAAGAAAAGGATGCCCTTAAAACTCTGGCTGAAGATAAATCAATTGTCTTAAACAGCAGATAAAGGCGGGGGAGTAGTAGTGATGGACGAGAACTACAACTTGAAGGAAGCAGAGAGGCTACTATCAGATAATATCACATACGAGCGCCTCAATGCTGACCCCACTAAAGGATTCAAGGATTAACTATTTCTTCTATTAAACCGCGGGAAAATAATAATACCGCGGGAAAACAATAGGTATTTTAAACGATAAAGAATTTGAATATCTTAATAATAAATTCCCCGTCATGGCAGTTTTTTATTTTTTGCCTAAAATACACAAAAGTCTGACAGCACCACCAGGCAGACCTATTATCTCCTTAGATGTCTCACGTCTAACTTATCTGAATACATTCATACATTCCTTCAGAGTTTTGTCGTGACTGGGAGATCCTATCTCAGAGATACAACAGATGTACTTAATATGCTCACCCCTATCAAAAGGCAACCTAATGTTATCATGGCAACATGTGATGATGCAACGCTATATACAGCCATTGATCATACAAAGGGGCGTGAGGCTACAGTATTTGCACAGTTTTAAACAACGACAAAGATATGGCAATCGAACAGAAAACTTTTTCACTTGATAATATCACTTTCATATTCGAACATAACATGTTTAACTTTAATGACACTTATTATCTTCAACGTCACGAGAATGCCATGGGGACTTGGCCCCCCAGTTACGCCAATCTCTTTATGAGTGTCCAGACCTCCTGAAGCAAGAGTTTTTAATTTGTAAATCCAGAATGTTTCTTTTTGTGCTAGTTTTGCCATTCTATATCGGCCTCGCCAGCATGGAGGTACTTGCTCAATGGCCTGATATAACAGGCCTATTGGATCCCTGTTGTGTTTTAGTTGGAAATGTTTTGGCACACTGTGAGTTTGGAGTTGCATTCTAATATTGCCCATCACTTCTCCAATTTAGCAAACAGGTGGTTCTCTTGTAGGCACAGAAGTACCTGCTTGACATGACCCGAATGTTCCTGTATAGATTTGGAGAAGATCAGTTTATTGTCCAGGTAGACTATGACATATTGGTCAAGGAGATCTCTGAAAATGTAATTGATAAAATCCTGGAATATGGCAGGAGCGTTGCTGTGGCCGAATGGCATAATGAGGTACTCTTAATGTCCGTCCCGGTTATTGAAGGCCATCTTCCACTCGTCGCCCTGGCGGATTCTATAATACCAAATTAAAGGCTCCTCGTAGGTCCAGTTTGGTGAATATGGTGGCCCCCTGTAGTTGGTCGATGCGTTCGGAGATCAATGGTAGAGGATACCGATTCTTGATGGTGATCTTGTTGAGACCCCGATAGTCAATGTAGGGCCTAAGTGATCCGTCTTTCTTTTTTACAAAGAAGAACTCTGCTCCCGCGGGAGATGAGGATTTGTGAATAAATCCCTTCTGTAAATTCTCCTGAATATAAGCCTTCAAGGCCTTGGATCACGGAAGGGAGAGTGGATAGGAGCATCCTCTCGGGGGCACAGAGCTGACCAGCAGATTGATGGGGCAATTGAATGCTGGTGGGACGGTAGACCCTCAGATTGTGCCTTATCAAAGACATCCCGGTTTTCTGTGTAGGTCTCAGGTAAGTGCATCATCTCTTCTCCCCGTACAGAAACCCAGCATAATTTTTTTGCGGTTATGGCGCAGTTGTTGAAGCAATGAGGGCTCCATTGGAAGGGTTCTACATCAGTCCAGTCTATTAACGGGTTGTGTAGCTGGAGCCTCGGAAGACCAAGGATAATGTCGACCGAAGGGGTATGGTTGGAATCCAGGATCCTCTCTGTGTGATCCACTCCTGTCCGTAATTGGAAGGGAACTGTTTGTAGTGAAATAAATGACAGTTGTATAGGCCGACCGTCAATGGCCTCCAGGAAAATAGGATGCTTCTTATGTCTGAGGGGAATTTTGTACCTCTCAGCGAACGCCTGATCGATGAAATTGCCCACTGACCCGGAATACAGAAATTCCTGTGCAGTGGTATGGAAATTATCGCTGGTTAACGTAACGGAGACTAGAAACCTAGTTGGCATTTTTTTTGTAGGAGAAATGGATAGTGTTACCAGTGTGATTCTCCTGGCTCTCACTGGGACTTGGAGTTTCCCGACTTGTGGGGACAATTGAGTGCCTGGTGTCCGGTGTTATATATATGTAGTTTATGTTTAGGGGTCCCCCCTACAAGTATCTGGTTATTCATTCATTCATTTATCCTACTGTTGGGGTCTTTAGCATTACGCAGTCACATGGTCTTACCATAATACAGGCAGAGTCTGGCATTACGTCGGTGTATTTTCTTGCTGGAGGACAGGTTATTGCTGTCGAGTTGCATGGGTTCTTTGTATCTGACGGGAGCGGTTCAGCCGCACCTGTGTAGAAACTGTGGGGCCTTGGAATACCTTGCCTGTGCCTGGTTCTTTCAGATCTCCTCTCTTGCAGTTGCTGGTCAACGCAGATGCATAGAGCGATGAGTTCCTCGAGATGGATGGGACATTCTTTTGTGGCAAGTCCGTCCTTTAGATTCTCAGAAATGCTTTGCCAGAATGTGGCTGTCAGCTCCTCGTCATTCCATCCGGTCTTGGCGGCTATGGTGCAGAACTCAAAGGCATATCAGGCCAAGGAAGAAGCAGCAGTTACCTTGCATCCAAGCATTTCGAACACTTTGCAGAACTCCCAGGGTGAAATGTGCAATATCATTGGTGAGATCCGATATCAGTTCCCAGATGGGTGAGGCCCAGGCAAGAGCATCATCAGTTAGTAGAGAAATAATATATTCTACCTTAGATCTCTGAGACATGAATCGAGAGGGCATTAACTTGAATTGAATAAAACATTGGTTCTAAAAAACGCGACACCCACGGGGATCACCACCATAGCGACTGGGGGTAGGCAGTCGTGGTTCAGAGGGAGTTGTCATGGACACCGGATTAAGGATGGGGACTTATGCTTTGGAAGGGCTGGGGTTAAGAGGAGGAGTTTGTGTCTGGTCAGTGATAGATTGAACTGTTTATTGCAGAAGCTCCATGCATTGATTGTTTTGTTCTAGATATTTCTCTAACTTGGAAAACATGCTGGAGTGCGTGCTCAAGACTCGCCTCACCTCTGCGGGGTCCATGTTTTTGGGGCCGAGCATACTGTTATGGAGTGATTACCACAAATAGGACGTGACTACGGGTATGAGGTGGGGATTGAGAATAAACCAACCTCCAGCCGCGAGAGCGTGTCCGGAGTGTAGATTGGTAGTGGGTAGCCAGGTCGGGGTTGAAAAAGTCAGGATCATCATAGGTACTTGCCGTGGTCGGGGTTCGAGAGGTGCGGATCATAGTAGGTAATGCCGGGGTCATGAGTGGAGAAGTACAGAGTCCAGATACCAGCCATAGTCAGACAAGGAGAGAAACGGAAACGGAAGATGCAAGGGACAAGACAAGGTGGCAGGAGTTGCAGTAAGCACTTCGCACAGGATTAAGTCTTTTTCTCAGCCATCTTGCCAAGGAATGATAGAGGTTTGCTAGGGGCAGTTCTATATACAGTAGTCTGCAAAAGCTTTCTATTGGCTTCTAAGCAATGTGGGACAGTTCCTTTCTACAATCTAAATCAGCTCTGCAAAAAGAAGTCCACATACCTTGACAAGTTCGCTGTTAAAGAGCAAATACCAGATATTATGTGTGTCAGTCAATGCTTTATGGATTTTGAGAAGATGATAATATACAGGTGTTCGAGGGAACTTTCTGGAGAAAAAGACTATGTGGCAGGTCTGTGGTCGCCCCTCCCTCAGGGGATCTAAGGGGAGAAAAAACCCAAGAACCCCTGGGGAGAGACAAGAATCCATCCCATCCCCCGCCCAGCTGAGTCCTGAGCGATTCCACGTTACTAGCTGTTGTGGTAACATGTCCATAACATGTCATGCCTGTTAAATATATTTTAATGTACTGTACGTGCAATACTCACCTGCTGAATGAATTTAATACAATTTTTATAATACTATACTATGAGGTCTTGCGCTGTTCTCTCTTTTTGTTTTTGGTTCTAGTATTGGTTGCAGAGCCATCCTATTTGAACAGCTGCCGTTACCTCACCTATACACACGTGAATGGAACAGGTTTTATTTAATTCTCTTGGTCTGTTTTCAATACAACACCATTTGGTTAAGACTATCACTAAAATATTGTTTTAACTGATCACAAATATATCCACACCTATTTAGGGTATTGTTATATTTATCAATTTATCACCAATCACTGAGCGCAGTTATTTCCCTTTTTTCACTGTTCACATCTTGCCAAGGGCCTGACTGAGCATATATATTACCAGGGGTCAATTGGAAGCCTGTAGAGGAGTCCCCAGTGGCTGTGATATGATGCAGAGAAGTCAGTCTCAGATTTCCAGCATGTGCATGCCACTTGTGCCCAGTCCATGTGTGCTGTGCGCCGCTAACGTCACCATGGGGATGGAGACTGGAGGCAGGGCCAGCAATGCCATTGTCACCAGCAGCGCGGCTCCCACGCGTGGGGTGAAACCGATGGGCGATATCCACGGCGAGATGTGCCAGGAGAGCAAAGCTCAGTGAGGATGCCTGCTGTGTTCCCCCCTTTGTCAGGGAGGCGCTTGATAGCCGGTAGAGGTACTGTAGACCTGCACTGCGAGGTGCACCACAAGGCCTATCCTTACAATTTTATTGTATTGTATAGCTCTCTGTGGGCTTTTTTAAAATAAATTCCAACTTGAGTTCTCACTTGCATGTCATTACCCAGAATCCCTGACTGTAGCGTAAGCCTTGTATGCTTAGAGATAATAGGGAAAGGCAGGTTTGTGAACCGTCTGAGAAATGTGAATGTGCTCATAGGTGGTATTTTTATTAAATATATTAATAATTAAATATTTGCAAATTTGTGATGTTAATTAGACGTCTTTCAATTAAATGCAAACATTATACAACCTCCTGTGTGATCTATGTAATCTTCTTTGAGTATGTGTTATTATTGCTTGCAGTCTTAATACAGTATTTAAAAGGTATCTAATATTTTGTGATGGAGCATGCTGATCAGTGACGTGTGAAATTAATATTACTAGTACAATTTAGACTATGTAGTTGATTTTCTAAACTCTAACTTTCCTTGTAACTTTCTTTTTTGCTATTTGAAGGTCATGGCATTTGATGATAAGATCACTGATCCTACAAAAATCCTTATTACTGAAAAGTAATTTTATTTTGAAATATTTTTCCAACTTTTACTTTCTAAAATAGGCTGCTTTGAATAGCAATTAACAAAGAAAAGTTTTAGTTATATTAATACTTAACAGGAACTTTGCAGATAAGTTTATTCCAAGGGTATGTACAATGGATCACTTAACTTGAAACTATAGTACAATAAAGACAACACATTAAAACAGAATTAGTAATTGAAAATTCAAACAATCACATGTACAGCACTAAACAATTTAGTTCAGTACATAAATTAAAGCTGCAGTTCAGTCAATATCCTGCATGTGTGTTTTTTTTTAATAAATCAGTTCTGTAGTAAGAAAAAATACTTTTAGCATTTTCTGTTTTAAAAAAAACAACTTTGAAAGATCAATTTTCTTGTATTCTATTTTAACAGCCATTTGCTAAGGCACTGCCCCTTCATGTCCTTTCACAAGCCCTGGCACACCCCTTTGTCAGCCCTGCCCTCCCTCTAGCATGTCAGTGCAGTAGTGCTCATGAATATTCATGAGCTTCCACTGACAGACAAGCAGATTATAAACAAATCCCAGCTTTTAATATGTCACCAAATTTCGACCTATCAATACATGGAGAACGAATTGACCTGCAGCTATACAGTTCTTTAGGTAATTAGAGATTGCACACATAAAACTATTGAAGTAAAAAAATAAATGTAAAAAAAAAAAAAAAAAGACTGAACTGCAGCTTTAAGAGTAGCACTGCTAGGTCCAGAGAGATGAGCTTCTGCAATGTTTTTGGGAACAGGACAGGCTTTAGGTGATCCTCTGGTACTTTTTATTTATGACAGTTTCTCCAGTCACAGTTGGCTCCAACAGAGCTGGAGGCAGACCATACCATGACAGTCTTTTCTCCTATACATCTGTCCAATAGACTGTGACTTAGGGGCCTATGCATAGCTCAGATAATTCACTTTTCGCCAGTTTCTCGCCAAAAAAGCCTATCATAATTCAGTAAGCAGCGAGAAGCTGGCGAGAAGCTCAAAAATCATCGGGTTTTTTTTTGGCAAGAAAAAAAAATTGCCAAACGGACGGTGAGAAGCCTCTTCTCCCCACTGATGGCCAGTTTCTCAAACTCGTGTTATTCTAGTAGCCCCGATAAGCTTCTCGCAGCTGATCGCCACTCTAGAATTGAGATTTTCACGCAAAATATTCCCAACAAAAAAAGTTGGCAAGAAGGTGGGGAGAAGCTGCCGAGACGGCACTTAGAAAATAAAATGCACTTTTCCTGCATCGGATTGATGCCGGGTTCACTAGAGCTGATATCCATTAATACCAGCACCAGAGACCCCCAGCATCAATCCGATGAAACATGCATTTACAGGCAGCATCATTACCTTAGCGGCTAACCGCTAAGGCAATGAAGGTGTTAACCACTAGTGCCATGTTTATTGTGGGTAGCGGGGGTGGGTGAAGGTGGTATTTGGCCCTTGATGGTCTTTATATGGCCCTTGGAGTGTTTAGGCCTTGCAGGGGTGTTGTGTGTGGACTTAACCCCTTCATTACCTTAGCGGTTAACACCGCTAAGGTAATGAAGGGGTTAACCCCTCCCACTACCACCCGATAGGCCTAAACACCCATCCTTGGGGCTACTACCCTCTTCACCCACCTTCGCTACCACAATACAAAACAATACACACAACAGCCCTACTATCCACCTCCTATGCCCCCAATAAACCATTACAATATCTAATACACAACAATACACCACCCTCCCCCCCGTGCCCCACATTCTGTAAAACCATGATTTATTATTTTACACATACAATTTATACACCAGGCCGGCGGGGGTCCCCGGTGGTCCTGATGGGTGACCGCAGTCCACACACTGCACCCCGGGGGTACCGATGGGTGTTTGAGGGCCTCAGGGTGGTCCCCCTAGGCTCTGTGTGCCTCCAGGTGGTTGGGGTTCCCCACAGGTGTTTGGGGGCCCTTGGGTGGTTCCCACGGAGGTCTGGGGGCCCTCAGGTGATTCCCACAGGTGTCTGGGGCCCTCGGGTGGTCCCTGCATGTCCGCCGGGTCCCCACAGC
The DNA here is from genome assembly GCF_040206685.1 of Ascaphus truei. Lineage (NCBI taxonomy): Eukaryota > Metazoa > Chordata > Amphibia > Anura > Ascaphidae > Ascaphus > Ascaphus truei. Next base: position 298,261,061 of record NC_134485.1, read on the forward strand.
CTTGGTGCCACAGTTCTTCCCCGCATGTGTCCCCCATGGGTCCTGAGGTGGTATCCGTGGGCATCTGGGGACCCAGGTGGTTTCCATGGGTCCCCGCTGCCCTGCTGTACCAATCATGTATGTAAAAAAATGAAGCATTACCTACATTTATATCAATCCCCCCCTCCCCTTCACCACCACCAAACACATATAGTACAGTAATGGGCAAAATAACTATTATCCAGATATATCCAATTTTAAACACAACATTATCCAGCATAAATCAAGTAAATAAATACAGTTCTACTTACCCCTGGCATTACGTAGAGTGTCCTCGTCAGGATACTGCAGGTCCCTGTCCTCCATTGCTAGAAAGCATACATACAGTAATACATACATTCTAATGTCACCTTAATCACCTTAGCCGGGAGGCATAACCACCCTTCCCAGGCCCACTATACCCATCCTGTGCCCATTGAGTAGTATAGTGGTATATCATACCCATGTAATAATAGAGGCCTGATAATCCACTATAGCACCCTAATCAAAATACATTAATGCACAAAAGACACAATAATAAAACATTCAAAACACCGAAACACCCCAATTCACTCAATTAAAAAGTAGCCAACAAATGCAATTAATAAAAGCATTAACCAGCTCAAAAAGAAATGAATTGAACCATTAACCAATCAAAGCAATTAATTAATAAAACAACTCAACTAAACAACAATTAATTACTTCATCCATTAACCAATCAAAGCAATTAATTATTAAAACAACTGCAACACAAACATTAAAAGCATTACACAACACAATACATCATTAATTAAAATTGACATTCAATCTCAAAAAGAAATTTAAAATAAAGCAGCAAAATGACAAACAAATACATCCACAGAATATAGACATAGAAAAAATCACACTCATTCACACTCACAGCAAGCAATTAATAAACAATTATTGGCCTAATAATGAATTGATCTGTACCCCAAAGTGGTACAGATTAATACCTTATCAGTCAATGTGCAAAGAAAAAAAATACACATCCAATCGAAAAACCTGTAAAAAATACATTTACATACATTCAATATTTTACTTACCTTAGAAGCGTTGGCCCACTGACTCCCAGGGAAACAGGAAGCACACGTACCGTGAAAGCCCGAAACCTATCTCAACCGATGTTGTTTCGTCATCTTCTTGGGCTCAAATGAGGTGTCACGGCCTTAAATAAGGCTTGTGACATCACCTCACATCAACATGGTTCTGCTCCCGAAACCCTCTGCTCATCTACTCTATTATTAAAACTGAAATGAAAAAATAAAAAATTCCAGGCGAGATTTGCACAGGGAGAGGTGGGTGAGCGCTTTTCGGAGGGCCGATCCTATCGCCGGCGTGTACTCGCCATTTCTGCAAATGTAGATCTCACTGGTATTTGAGCATACCATTTCTGAAAAACCGTGAAATCAACTCGGCCAAAAATGGCGAATCAAAACACATGGCTTTCTGCATAGGCCCCTCAGATGTTGGGTATCAAGCAATTAAGCTTGAAAATCCAGTAAGTTTCCTTACGAGAGAGCAACTTGACCCTATCTCCTGCCAACACAGAGGACAGAATATGTTCCATTCCCATAACTTTCATACCATCAGTAGATTTATTATGACACAAGAGATGATGTCTTGACAGATGATGGTTTGTAATACCATTCAAGACATTTCTCCTGTGCTCTAAAAATCTAGTGCAAAGAGGGCGTGTAGTGCGGCCTACATATTGTAGACCGCACGCACAATGAATGAGATAAATCTCATGTGGTTTGGCAATTTATAAAACCTTTAACCACAAATGTCTCACCATTAGAAAAATATGTGAATTTCTTTTGTGTTAACAAAAAAGTACAAGTGGGACAACTCCCTCTATTGCATCTGAAATTTCCTGATGTTTGGTAATAAAACCAGAAGTGGGTGATGAACGTATTTTAGTCGGGGCCAAGATATTTTTGTGACACTCCGTTTTTCTATATATAAATAGAAGGTCGTTCATCCAAATGTGTTCCCAAAACCGGATTTTTTTTTCAAAATGTCCCAGTGCCTGTTCATTATCGACCTAACAGATTTATGCGACTGGCTAAATTTGGTGGAAAATTTCATACAGTCCGTAGAGGAAGATTGGGTGTTGGATGGAGATCTATTTAAATATTTGTCCTTAGTAGTTTGAAGCAAAATATTAATTTTGTTAAATAAATCATGACGGTGTAATATGTCATGTATTGTTGTTCATCTGAGGTTGTATTTACCTAATTTTAAGACCTGCTAAGGAACAGGTGATTGTTATTATGTCCTGATATGTAAAACCATAGGATTCAAAGAGGGTGTACTTTCTTTTTCACACAACTTGCATATATGTGTATCTGGATAATAGTAATTTTGCCCATTACTGTACTGTGTGTGTTGGGTGGGGTAGGGGGGTTGTTGGGGGTAGAGGAGGTGGGAAGTAGGGTTATTGGGTCTTTATTGGGGGAGAGGGAATGGGTGAAGCGGGAAGAAGCCCCAAGAATGGAGGTTTAGGCTAGCCGCTAAGGTAATGAAGCTGCTTAAATAAAACATGTAATACTAGTGTGCGTGAGCAGGGGGTCTCCAGAGCAGAATCACATTGATTCCAGGTCCAGGGACCTCCTGCTTCCTGAGATACAGGCCCATTATGGGGTTCTGGTATTTCCTATGCATTTAAATTCCACAGTCACATGACACAAGACATTTAAAGGCATAGGAGATACCGGCTCCACCAAAAAAGAGCTTTAATCTCGGAAGCATGGGTTCCCCGGACCTGAAATCAATGCATTTCTGCTCTGGAGTCCACCTGCTCACATACACTAGTATTAAAAAAAATAATTCAAAGCCTGCGATTGCTGTCGAAATATGCGCAGGGAGAGGTGTCTCTCTCTGTTCAGCTCTCTATACAGCTGGGCCAGATTGCTAGAGCTGGATGAGCCCTTTATAGAGTGGCAAACATTACATCGTGGCACCTCGCCTGTTTTGGGCATTTTGCTATCGCAGGTATTCGAGGCTTTCTGTATACCGTGATACCAACGCTGAAAAAAACTGGCGGTGTAACAGAACCAGCGAATTGCATTATGAAGACTACTAGCATAGGCCCCTTAGCCTTTTATGTAGGAACTCAGAGGAGGGAAAGAATATGTCTCTAATATCGGAATGAAAAAACTATTCTTAGATTCTCAGTATCCCTCATAATAATAAGAATTGCTTGTTCTTGTACATTGCTGCTAATTTTACATAGCACTTTACAGAGACATTTTGCAGACACAGTCCCTGCCCCGTTGAGCTTGCAATCTATGTTTTTGTTGCCTGAGGCACAGGGAGATACATTGAATTGCCTAAGGTCACAAGGAGCCGACACTGGGAATTGAATTAGGTTCTACTACATCAAACTCAGTGCCAGAGTCAGCATCATTACTCACTGAGCCGCTCCTTCTCCTCATCATTCCTTTATATTACTTCTTATTTAATGGTAGTATTTTATTTATGTTTTTATTTTGTTTGTTTTTATAGGGTTTTAATATGTGATTATCATCCTTATTGCTATTAAACTTTCAACTAATGTACATTGCATTTAAATAGTAAACCTGAGTAAAGATCCTTCAGAGTTTGCAAACTCTTATTATGTTTGATGGAGGTTGACATGCTATTTTGACTTAGATTGTATGAATAAATGTATAATTATGTCAAACAAATTGGCATAAAAATATTCGTATTGTTTTTCTCTAATCCTGCTGCAATATTTTGATTCAATAAATGTGTTTTTTAATGGACACAAACAATAGCTAATTTTATCGTCTTTTAATTAAACAGTATTTCAATACAGAAATTGAGAAAATTTGACCTTTGATATCTACAGTCTTATAATCCGACAGTGGCATTTTCTGTATGTAGATTTAACAATACAATTTTAAATTAGCTTTTGGAAAATGTCTGACAAGTCAAATTCTAATTAAATCATGTCATATTAGTTCTTATTAAAATGTCTAAGCTATAGATCAAGAGCAAAAATCTATTTATAATATAATGTACTTACTAAACTGCATTGACGGCTATTATTTTATAGCCACTGTAACCTCCTAAAGATTAGATATTCGTTGCTAAACACACAAGAACTTGATGAATTTTGATCATCAGCTATTATTGTAGATGCACATAAGCAAAATATCCCCTCTTTATTTAATAAAATGCATTTGCTTTGGTGATTTAACTTTGGACATTGTTATGATTCTAAACATTTTCTGTGTTTTAATTTTGGATGACAAACACTCAAAACAAGCAGAAAAATAGTAAAATAACATACACTGTAATAACATATGACCAATTGCTTAATTATAATCATTTATATAAGTAGAAAACTAACAAATATAGCTTAAAAAAAGGAACAAACGACTTCTCGTGGAGCTGAACAAAGTGGACGCTTGTAGCTCAGCTCCACGTGTAGCATGCAACAATAAGATACACCAGCAAAATTAATCGCCAATAATAACACCAAAAAGAGATCAGGATGATTCCTTAAATCCTACTGATCAGCAGCTACAGAGAAAGCATGATTTATGTGAAATTTCCCCAAAACGTGAGCACCTCATTCTCGACCTCGCTGCACACCTCACCACACTGAGTCTGCACGGATTCATGACGCATTTGAGCCGCCCAGCACCCGCAGCTGATCCGCGGTTGATCTGTTTAATTATAATGGTTCGGATTTAATTGGGGGCAATTTTTCGTGTATCCGCCAGGTGGCAGATATTCATGAATTGTAATGAATTCTTATGTGCTACAGTAATGTATCGATTTGCAGGTGTTTAAAAAAAAACACAGTGATCCATTGTGAATTGACTTTGGTACTGAAGAAGTTAAAATACTGTATCAATTTAGGCGTTTCATAATAAAAAATCAATGCACAGTGTTTTTTTACATAACTGTACTGGATTTCTCCTGTCCTGCAATGAGTACAACGCAGTACGTGCGCAAAAAGCCCGACATAACGTACGCTTATTTAATATGGTCCGCAATTAATGCAGCACATGATAAGATGGCTACAGTTGGTCAAATTTATCAATATTTTATCTCAAATTATGACTTTTACAAAATTTCACCAGATGCTCGTGTGTGGAAGCATGCAATAAGGAAAAGTTATGTATCGATCTGTGTTTTTCTCATATTGCTCTTGCACACGGAGTTGGAGGAGGGTATTGGTGTGTGTTGCCAGATTTTTCCAATATCTTTGATCATGGAGACTTCAAAAGGTGAAAGGTCATGGTAAAACCAACTAAGATTCATCAGGCCCAGGCCATAAAATGGAACAGCACCAGAACCGGCACCATCACCAGCACCGGCTTACAATAATGATCGACCGTCAGTGAAAGCCTGGTGACCGGAAACCCTTGCTTTCTGTCCCCACCAGGATACCTGCAACCTGAGCAAGATTTCAAGTACAGATACCAGCAAGCTTGCATGTACCAAATTTTTTTCCATCTTCTTCAGCTGTCAACTACAAGTGTAGCAGGCCCGCTGTCACCTGTCAACTACGTGTATAATCAAGAATACGGGACTGGCAGTGGCTCGGCGCCAACCGATTGGCAAAGTCTATAATGAAGGTAAAAACCTACAGCTCAAGCTGCCGTATTTTTTTTTTTTTTAAATATCAATACATTATGCACACAAACAAGCGATTCGTTACTGCAGATTGGTCCGTTCTCCTGTAATCAATCACTTTGCTTATGGTTATTTACTTCTATTATTTTATTCACAATTCTTCAAAATGTAGTCCAGCAATATGATTGGCTGAGCAGCTTCTACAGTAGATACTGAACCATTGGTGGACAATTAGGCGCACGCGCACTGTATGTCTCATTGGAACCTTGTTGAAACGCATATCCGTCATCACATTTAGGCGCGTGTGTGTATGTGAACAAGAGATTCTTGAGGGGACTGATTGATTTTAACCAACCATTATGTGAAATTTTAACCAACCATTATATGTTTTTGAGACACTGGCATTTTTATAAAAAGGTTGCAGAATGCAACAATGAAACAATTTAACAAATATTCAACTTTTTTATATTTTTGGGGGAGTTAACACATTGTTATACATTTTAAACAACTGAACAGCAATAACAGAAACATATAACATACAGGTACAATAACAGTAATAATTTTATTTTTCTTCAGAAAATAAACTTTGTCATCAAGCGGAAAACGGCAAATGGAGGGATTTCGATGGATAATATCGCTTTTTTGAAATGTTGCTTGCGCATTGATGAATATGATTTAAAAATCCAAGTACTGGAGGCAACAATTTAGTGACAGTGTAATTTTTATTGATTAGGATAGGATAACTGTGAGCTTTATAGAAAACCTTAAACACTATGCTGCTGTTTTCATATTCAATACTTTTTTACAGTACATACTGTACTGTATAAGAAACCCAAAAATAAAAACAATGTAATCTTTTATTCTATAAAGTATGTATTTATTCTACAGTATATGTATTCAATATGTATTGTTTTAATACTGTTTTGATTTAATGCGCATGCGTACAGTATATGTCTCATGGAACCTTGATGAAACGCATACAGTATGCGTGTCATCACATTTATGCACATGCATGTATGTGAACAAGACAGCACACATCCCCCCGAGCCTTCCATGAAAATTCCCTAAGCCCTTATACTGTGTTTACTAACTCCTGCACACACTTCGACAGTAGCAGTTTTCCACCCCTCCCCAAACGCCTCGCACGCAAAGTCTTACAGTAGCGACCAATTTTATTCTAACTTGGCTAGCTCCGCGAATTTCGGAATATCCCGGTGATGTGCGGTTTTGTGTCGTTTTCTCCCGGGGTGTATTGCGTTATTTTCGCTGCTGTGATTTAAGCATTTTATTCCTGCTGGCTGCAATACTGCAATGCCGTGTAAAAACGCATGGGGGCGTTTGCGAGCTGTTATCTTTGAAGTCTAATACCTTCGCGGTTCAACCTACAGTACACAGTCTGTGCGTGCACGCACAGTAATAGTAAAATTGCATATTTAATTATTTTAAAGTACAGTACTGTACATGCTCGGACCCTGTTGGGGTGAAGTGAGGGGGTTCCTAACATCTGGGGGAAAATTAATTTTAATTCTATGGTGAGTACTGTCTTGTTGCCGTATTATTTTGGTGGGGCTGGCTGGGTACTTCTTTAGGGGGCTGACCATTACTGTACATTAAAACTTTTCTTTTTGTTTTTCATCAGAAAAGAAAACGGATAATGGGGGGATTTCGATGGATTATATTGTACTGTATGCTGATGTTTTCCGGCCGTTCAGTATACTGTGTAATAAACCCGAATAAATAAAACTATGCATTTATTGTACATATTCAGTATCGTGTCATTATTTGTCTTCTACAGTATAGTGTACAGTGCTATACAGTGCCTAACATCTGGAGGCAAAATGAATTTTATTTCTAGGTGCCCTAGAACAGAAGTTCCCACGCCAATTGACCTAGTTCCCACGCCAATTGCCGTAGGTCCTACGCCAATTGCCATAGTGTGGCTGAAATAGTTAACAGCACTGTGCTGTGCACATCAGATTTACATTTCAAATTCGAGAGGGGATTTTCCAAAGCATTACCGTTCAAACAACAGGCCTCTAAGGGTTGGGGGAGGAGGATGGTGTGATTAGACGCAGGCGTACTGAGTGTTTGTAGCTCGGCTATGGGCGGATTAAGAACACAATGGCAATATGCAGAAGGTTAACGACCCAGTGGAGAGAGGGGGTTGGTAGGATAGGGTGACTAAGCCCATTGACGCTTGGCTAGGGAGGGATTAAAAACTCTGGAGGTGTGTGGCTGAAATAGTTAACAGCACTGTAATTTCAAAAGGCAGTTCATCATAATAATTTGATGAATAAACCCCCAAAGACAACCCCCAAATAAAGTACATAAAAAGCAAGTCACTTTAACTCCATGTGCCCCATGCACCAAAAATGTTTTGTGGCAGAAGAATTTAATAAAGGCTGCAGAATGTATTATTGTGTGTTGATGGTTAGAATTGCTATGCACTTTAAATGTTTCAACATTGTAAATAAATGTTTTTGTACTGACTCCACCAATAAAAGAACATGTTGAATTGCCTCACATTGTTTCCATTTGCTCATTTGACAGTGTAACAAATGTAGAGGCTTGCTGCACTGTTTTTTTACTGCCTGGTCGCGCAATTGGCGTAGGAACTACGGCAATTGTTGTGGGAACTAGGTCAATTGGCGTGGGAACTTCTGTTCTAGGGCACCTAGAAATAAAATTCATTTTGTCCCTAGATGTTAGGAACCCCCTCACTTGACCCCAACAGGGTCCGAGCAGTAATGGCGACGAGAAAGGGTCACGCCGGCGAGGAGGGTCCTACCATTGAGTGTAATGGCGGAGAAAGCTTTGAACCGGCTAAGTCAGAATGAGCAGAAACCTGGAACCCACAACTCCGGTTCTGTTTGACCTAGAGGGCTCAGATTCGGTCACCATGTAGTGCTAGTTGCGGCAGGATTGCATGGCAAATTGCGACCATCTCGTGGCAACAGAACGGAGTCAGAGTGATGTTAAATTTCAGGTTTCTGCCATTGACTTGCATGGCAGAAAAAAAGCCACTTTGATAATGTGCTTTTAAACTGTCTTCTGGTACCTCCGGTTCCGGGGTTCGTGCAAGGCTGATATTTTGCCACTATGGCAATGGTCCTCCCGCATGAGGACCAGGTAAATTTCAACCCGCTCAGACCCACAGAATGGGTTATTTTACATTATATTCGCGCAATTGGCGTGGGAACTACTTAGGGCCGTGGTCAAGTTCACGGGCAATTGGCGTGGGAACTTCTGTTCTAGGGCACCTAGAAATAAAATTATTTTTGCCCCCAGATGTTAGGCACTGTATAGCACTGTACAGTATACTGTAGAAGACAAATAATGACACGATACTGAACATGTAGAATAAATGCATAGTTTTATTTTTTCGGGTTTATTACACAGTATACTGTACAGCCGGAAAACATCAGCATACAGTACAATATTATCCATCGAAATCCCCCCATTAGCCATTTTCTTTTCTGATGAAAAACAAAAAGAAAAGTTTTAATGTACAGTAATGGTCAGCCCCCTTAAGAAGTACCCTGCCAGCCCCACCAAAATAATACGGCAACTCACCATTGAATTTCCCATTCAGCTGGCGCCGGCGCCGGTCCACTGCCACTCCAGCTTTCTTCATCATCCACGTCGACAGTTTGCAGCGGGACTAGTCCACCTGTAGTCAGCTGGTGAGGCTGGAAATCGCTTAGGTACATGCAAGCTTCATCAAAACTGCACGCCAAATCCGACTCAGGCTCAGGGTTGTCACTGACAGTGGGACCGTCATTGGAAGCCGGTGCTGGTGCTGGTGCATTGCTTGGCAGCGACTGTCGCTTCTTAGTTGGTTTTAACATGACCCTTCGCCTTTTGCCACCTCCATGATCATAGATACGGGAAAAATCCGGTGACACACACTAATACCCTCCAACAAATTGGGGCTCAATACGGTGAAAACAGGGGTCGCTACATAACCTTTTCCTTACTGCACGCTTCCACGTATGAGGAGTTGGCAAAATTTGTAAAAGTCATAGTTTTCGATAAAATACTGATAAATTTGAGCAACTGATGCCATCTTATCATCTGTTGCATTAATCGCGGCCCATATCAAGTGCGCGTAACTTCTGTTAGGTTTTTGGAAAGCGGGCTGCACTTGAACACTCATGGTGGGTCTCTGCAGAATAGTGTAACACAAACTGAAACTGGTCTTTGTCTTTCTTTAATATGAAACGCCTAAATTGATACATTTTTGCAACCTCTTCCTTCAGTCTCAAGGCCAAGGCCAAGTAACAATGGCACACGGTGGTACAGTATCTTTTTTAAACGAAACACCTGCAAGCCGACACATTACTGATTCGGCACATTACAATTCATGAATTTCTGCCATCTGGTGGACACGCGAAGCATTGCAGCCTATTAAAATCCGAACCATTATCAATAAACGCATCAGCCAGGCATGACCCGTTGCTGGGAATGCAAGGTGAACGCGGCATGCGCCAGGTGAACAGCGTCGCATTCCAGGAACCATCCAGGGACAAACCGGTGATTTCAGAGAATAAAAGCTGCCGCAACTGTACTAACAAGACAACGGTAATGCAACCGCTTATCAACTCCCCACCCCCTCTAATCCTTGTAGCCTTCTTGAGGGACTGACTTGTTTTAACCAACCATTACTGACTGTATGTTTTTGAAACACTGTATTTTCTTATAAAATGTGACACAATGAAACAATTTAAAAAAATTAACTTTTTTTAAGCACAAACATTTTTTGATAACTTTTGAACAGACGAACAATCAAGCTGCAAAGTCGATCCCCACCAGTCTGTCCTTCCATGGACGAGCCCTTGTATGCCTCAAAATGCCATTTATGGAGTCTCTCACGATTCTCATTAAATGATCGGTAATTTTGAAATACCGCTGCACTTCCTCCACAATTGTTCTGTGTAAATTTTCTGGCAGAAAATTTTTTTATTCGATTCCCTTCATAGTTCACGTTGTGGGTCTACCCGCAGTACACCTCGTAACTGACGTGGTGTTTGAAGATGAACAGGGCATATCTCTGGGCTAAACCAGCACTTGCAACCTTGTACTTCTTGAACACACAAATAATCAACAACATTTTTATAAAGCCCCCAGTAGTTGCACTCTAGGTTGATGACACTATTGGTAAAAGTGTCATCTAATTGGAGGCCACAAAATAGCCTATTCCCTTAGTAGGGTCAGCTGAAAAAGGTCACACTCAAAATAAAATAAAAAAGTTTTAATAAACAGGATAAAAACAGCCGAAACACCATAAAAATGCATAGCGATGCATGGAATAAAATCCCCAAATGTGTGGAGGTGAGATAAAGGCAATGTACATAATATATCTAAAGCCTATGTCACTCAGACCCAAAGTGCTAGAGCTGTCCACTCCTAAGCAGTCTCACACCAGCTATGTATGAGGCTGTACGGGCATCAATGTGCAAAGTACACGGCAACAGAGAAATGCTTATCACTGTAAATAGACACACTGTATAACCTCTGTGAGGTAGTATACGGCCTGATACCGGGTGTCCTGCGTGTATTTCGTGAACAGCTGCAGCCCTGGAAGGTATACAAAGCTGATCGCGCCTCCAAACACAGACCACGTGAACGTGGGGTACCATGACGTCATTACGTTGACGTTCACGTGGTCTGTGTTTGGAGGCGCGATCAGCTCCGGATACCTTCCAGGGCTGCAGCTGTTCACGAAATACACGCAGGACACCCGGTATCAGGTCGTATACTACCTCACGGAGGTTATACAGTCTGTCTATTTACAGTGATAAGCATTTCTCTGTTGCCGTGTACTTTGCACATTGATGCCCGTACAGCCTCACACATAGCTGGTGTGAGACTGCTTAGGAGTGGACAGCTCTAGCACTTTGGGTCTGAGTGACATAGGCTTAAGATATATTATATACATTGCCTTTATCTCACCTACACACATTTGGGCATTTTATTTTATTTTGATTGTGACCTTTTGCGTCTGACCCTTCTAAGGGAATAGGCTATTTTGTAGCCTCCAATTAGATGACACTTTTACCTATAGTGTCATCAACCTAGAGTGCAACTACTAGGGGCTTTATATAATCCTTGCTGATTATTTGTGTGTTCATGCTGTTCTTTTCTCCCTTGCACCAGGTAGTATGTATTTGTATTTTGTGGCTGTTTGTTTGGTGAAGCGACGTGTTCTTCGTGTATTATAGTGAACCTTGTACTTCTCCCTGACTGGCTTGGGCAGGTCGCGCAAGCTTATGTCGGGCACCGTTTCAATGCAAGTGTGTGTAGGTGTGACTCTGGGAGCAGGTGTGCTTATGAGAGCGGGTGTGCTTCTGGGAACGGGTGTGCTTCTGGCAGAGGGCGAGGGTAGGTTGTCTTTGAGGATGCTTTCCTCCTGTCGAAGTTGCCTTATCGGTGTTAACATCTCCTGTCGTGGTCTTAACAGGGTTGTCATGTCATCCTCATCATACATGTACACATATTCTTCAGACGGAGGGGGTGCGCTTGGTAATGGAATCATGCCACCCTCTTGCTCCTGCGTCCGATATACAGGGGCAGGTGCTTCAAGCAAAGAATGTATCCCCGCTATGTCAATCTCCATCTTCTCCCTACGCCTATCCATCCTCTCCATCCGCCTATCCACGTGGTCTCTAAAAGAAGATCTATTTTTCGCACCATAGAGTTGTCAGGCATCTCGACACAACTTAACCCATTCAACATGCGGGCAAACGAGCTGGATCTTGTGCAAGGAGTGCTGTGGACATCTGAGTGGATGGGTGCTGGAGCGGAAGAGATAGAGGTCCCCAGAAGAAGAACCTAGTAGGGGATGGGTGCAGGAGCAGGTGACCTGGGGGTGACCTGGGTGTTCCCGGGAGAGCAGCATCGTGGATGGGTGCAGGTGACCTGGGGGTTCCAGGGAAAGCAGCGTCGTGGATGGGTGCAGGTGACCTGGGGGATCCCAGGAGAGCAGCGTGCTGGGTGGGTGGCTTCCATTTGTTTTGCATTCTTTGTACACCAGCAAATTTCTTTTTTACATAATAAGGCCCAGGCTTCTTAGCCTTTGGGGTCGTCTGAAGGTTTTCTTTATTATCCTTGGCCTTTCGCTTTGGCTTTGGCTTGGAAAAGGCCTTTCACTTTTTCATGGTAGGCACGGCAGAAGCAAGTGGGTTCCGGTTGATCCATGGATGCAGATGGAATAAAGCACAATGCAGTATCTGGACAAGAGCAAGTTCAGATATAGATAAGTGTGTGGTAGGCTATGCAATTTGTGTGACCTTCCATACACAGTGCCCCTATTGTTATTGAGGTGCAGGTGTTAAAAGTGGGCATACTGTGTACTAAACCTGTCAAGTCGGGTTGAGACACATTAAAGTATAAATACACAATCCATTTTGTTGATTCACTGCACATTGAATACACATCAACTACACATCAAATATACATTCTTGTGCTTGTATTTCTTTCTAAACGCAGCGATGCCGGTTATAAAGATTTCTACGGATCTCAGCATGAGAATACAGAATATGTACAAGAGTGGACAACGAATTTCACAGATTCAATGCTGGTTAAGTACTTCGGGCCTCGTTGTACCAGCAGCCACCGTGAGCTATCATGCCCATGGTAAGGCCAGAAATGTCAAACGGACACCAACAGTCACTACCGCATAAGTAAAGTATTTTCAATATGTTTTCTTTATTGTACAGTACTGTAATAGCACTTTTACTTGTTAAATGGCTTATTGTTTTTAACAGTACCTTATTCCTAGCAATTATTTGAGATAAAAAAATTGTACCACCCCGAATGCAGTATACTGTATCCCCGTATCCTTACCGTACAGTACAGATTAAATGCATGTTTTTACATTCTTACATTCTTATAATCAATCAATTAAAAAACATCCATTGTATTTAAAAGTGAGTTGCACCTCTTTCCTTAATTATCACTCATTCATTATTACTCATTATGACTCACTCACTCAGAACACCCAATGCAGTATACAGTATACTGTTTACTGTATACAGCAGTGGTTCCCAAACTTTTTCGGTTCAAGGCTCCCCAAGGCAATCAGGATTTTTTCAAGGCTCCCCAAGGCGATCAGGATTTTTCACTCTCTCTCAGACCTCTCAGACCTCACTCTCTCTCTCTCAGACCTCACTCTCTCTCTCTCAGACCTCACTCTCTCTCTCTTTCAGACCTCTCTCTCTCTCAGACATCACTCTCTCTCTCTCTCAGACCTCACTCTCTCTCAGACCTCACTCTCTCACTCTCTCTCTCTCACCTCACTCTCTCTCTCTGACCTCACTCTCTCTCTCTCTGACCTTACTCTCTCTCTCTCTCTGACCTCACTCTCTCTCTCTGACCTCACTCTCTCTCTCTGACCTCACTCTCTCTCTCTGACCTCACTCTCTCTCTCTGACCTCACTCTCTCTCTCTCTGACCTCACTCTCTCTCTCTCTGACCTCACTCTCTCTCTCTGACTTCACTCTCTCTCTCTCTCAGACCTCACTGTGATGATAGCTTCCACAGGCTTATTAATATTACACACAAAAATAACTGGGTTTGAACTGAACGAGGCTTAAGATATAATAAAGTGATGTTATTCCTTAGGATAGGTGAACACACGAGATAATACAGTAACAAACAAGAAGTACACTTACATTGGGATTGGGGAATGAGAAGTATGATGTAGCATTTCTCTCAGCAGTCAGGAAATCATTCAGGTGAGGTCAGGTTACCATATCAGCAAACGAAGACGAATGAAGACCAAAAATGAAGACAAAGGATAGATGGGGAACAGCAGGTTATAAACCTTTTGTCCCTCTATCTGTAACATTAAAAACCTGTGATTGGTTTGCAATTATCTCCAGCCAATCTTTGATGGGGGAACACATTTTAGGACAGGCCCCCCTGCTAGCTGGCACACGTGCAGTAGAACTCTGGGTCTCCTTTCTGAGGCCCCACATGTGCAAATGGAATGCCAGCCCAGCTACCCCTCCGGATCTTGGACAAGATAACCTGTGTTGGACAGTGATAAGTGGGATTGCAGATTTAATAGACATAACACGTTTATCCTGGATTTACTCCGTTTTGTGCTTACCCACAACTACTTTGTTTTTGATGGCACCTATTACCACCAGACCCAGGGTACAGCTATGGGGACAGCATGTGCCCCTACATATGCTAACTTGTTCCTGGGCTGGTGGGAATACGTCCACGTTTTTAATGAGGACCTATCTATGTATACTGACCATATCCTACTATGGATCAGATACATAGATGATATACTCTTACTATGGGACGGCCCTCAAAATTGTTTACTTGAGTTTATAGACCATCTGAACAGGAACACATTGAACTTAAGACTGACAACTGTATTTAGCACTACATCAATAACCTTCCTTGACTTGGACATATACGTCGATGACGACTGGATTATCCAAACCAAAGTCTTCAGGAAGAGCATAGCGACCAATAGCTTGCTATTGGCACAAAGCCAACATCCTGCCAGTCTTATTTCTGGTATTCCAACTGGGCAATACCTTCAGTTATGTAGGAATTGCTCTACAACCCAGCAATTCATTGTACAGTCCAAAGAATTACGTGATCGGTTCCGTAGTCGTGGGTATAGCACGAATACACTCAATAAAGCCTATCATAGAGCTCTACATAGTGATAGGGATTCTCTCCTGTCCTCCAATACACCAAAAAGGAAGGACAACATTATAAGATGCATTGGGACTTATAATAAAAGATGGTTTGCGATTAAAAGAATCTTTGCCCGCCATTGGCACCTTCTTTTATCTGATACTGATCTGAATAAAGTTCTTGGGCCCAGCCCGACTATCACAAGTAGGAGATCTAAGAACCTACGTGATAAACTCGTCCATAGCCATCATCAGCGAGCAAGATCAGAAACCTGGCTACTGTATGTCCCACTAAGGGGATGTATCGATGCCAAGGGTGTAAGGCGTGTAAATATGTCATTTCGGCCAAGGTGTTCGATAGCTCTGATAACATGCAACAGTTTAATGTGGATAGCTTTATTAATTGCAGAACAACCAACGTTATATACCTACTTATCTGTAAATGTGGGAAAAAGTACGTAGGTAAAACCACAAGGCAATTGTGTCGCAGAATACTTGAACATGTCAACTCGGTCAAGCATTCTGCAGAAACACCAGTGGCAAGACACGTCACGCAATTCCATAACGGTGATATGGATAGTCTCAAATTTATGGGTATTTACCATCTTAAGTGTCCGGCAAGAGGTGGCAATGTCGATCAAATGCTGTTAAGAATCGAAGCCGAATGGATCTATAAATTGAAGACCAGAAGTCCCTGTGGACTTAATGAAGGATTCACTTATACCCCATTCATTTGAATCATATCTACTGAATTCATTTCCCACTTATGGCTGTCTGTGTTGTCGTCCCTTGATCACCTTACAGGCCTAACACATTTTCTTGCACTTCTGACCACTATACACACCATCTATGCTGCAACTAGTAATAGTCCTACCACCTGTCTATGTTGTCCCAGCCATGATATTGCTATACATTATATATCTTATCATTGTGTTTTTTTTTTCATTTAGAATTAGTGACTATATTACCTGGAGTATAAACCCATCCCCTTTTGTTGGCATTGGGTTTATTATTTGGTATTAATAACTACACACATTAAACATATACTGACACTAATATATTTATGTCATGTTATGTGTGTTTAACTTAGTGTAATTTTTCTCTTTTTATTTCACTATATTTCATGTACATGGTTGCACTTTTTTGCTGTAAAACAAGGGGCAATTTTGTCTGTCTAATTTTTGACTGCTTCACCCCCTCCTTCCTTGCCTGACAGCAACATTTATTGTGTGCTGGGGAATTAAGAAGCTGGACCTAATGTAGCAGGGTACTACTCTATTACTAGCATGAGGCCATAATATGGGGCAGTATTTAATCTGCCTGTTTCTACATGCTCTGGACTAAATTAGGGGAGTCCCAGTTTATCTCTATCACCCCAAGCATGTGCAGTACTGCGGAGGAATAGTCCGCTTCGGTTGCTATCAGTCGCGTCATGCGCACTGACTAGTGAAGCTGTTCATTTGCATGCGGAGGCGAAGGAGAGAGGGAGGAATTGTATCAGCCCACGCATGCGCAGTAGCAACGCTTGATTGTTACAGTACAACGCGACGCTGTGGATACAGATCGGGGGTTATCTGTGGGTACTTGGTTATTAAGGATCCACATTATTGCACCTTAGGGTATGTTATGACTTGGTTTAGGGGGTTTTATTAGCAGTTGCGAGTGCGCTTTCCCGCGCATGCGCCATAGCGGCAAGTTGTCAATGTCTCCATGACAACCGGAGGGTTTAAATAGCGCTCGCCTCCCCTTGTGTGCAAAAATTGTCCCTGACGAAGCTCCATAGTAGGAGGGAAACGCGCGTTGGACGCGTGATTATGTCATCAGTCCCCGTTATGGGGCTGTTTTTAACATTGTGTTTATTCCAGCAATCCACTAGTGCAGACATTTACCTAAAACAGTGTAGCAGTTCGAATATGGCATTATCTTTGCAGGGTTGCTAATGAGTTTCTCCCTGTAGGCAGTGAATAATCCCTGCTGCTACGTTTGCTAATGTATTCTCTGCACGAGTGGTTGTAGTGCTGAGCTCCTTTGGGCTCACCTTGGCTGGCTGCACCTCCTTGAGTCTCTAGGACTTCAATAAAATTACTGACTGGAGTATCTATATACACATTTCTGTGAGCTACTGTTGGGTGCATGTATTCATACTATTTAATTCATTTTTAAAGTTCATTATACCTTCCTTTTCGGTAATATATGTTTTAAGTATTATGCATTAAAAGTTATATTTTACTCCCAGGAGTGTGCATATAAGTGAATTTCTTCAGGGATACAAACACATTGTATCCCTCCTTTTTTCCTGATTCACTCCCATTCACGGTTGCACCTACCTGTATTGATAATTATCGATTAACAGACATTATTAAATTCAATATTTCAATTAGTGTGATTTAGTTGATCATTCCCTAACCCCCGTACTTTTCTTGTGATAAGTGGGACACTTAAAAACTGCTATGGTATGCGCCTCCTCCACCCTCACATAGACAGGGAGGGTGATAAAACCTTTTGAACAAAACTTAAGTTCTAGCCATTGGGACTCTAGGGCCATCTGTCATCCTGATAGCACAGGAATTTCTCTGAAGCTTTGTCCATACCTTGAGACACAGTATTAACGGACTATTAACCCTTGTGCTCCCGGATGGATTCTAGTGTGTGTGTGCAGACACTGATGTACAATAACAGAGGGGAAACAGGAAAATACACATTTACAGGTTATAACAGGGGTGAAATCACATTTCTGGACCTCAGTCCAGTTAACCCCTTGTCTCCCTGGTGGGGTCAGGGGTGGCCAAATGGGGTGCAACCCCTTTAATACCGGGCCACCCCCTTTCTCCCTCTACACCTCCCCTTCTTAATGCGTGTCCTGTGGCCCACTGGCCCTAACGGGAAGTGGGGCACTGCTGGCACCATTAATGAATTCAGCCTCAGAGGGATAGTCCTGGCGTGAAAGTCCATCAGCATTGCTGTTTTCACTGCCCTTTTTGTGCTGAATGGTAAATTCAAATTCTTGCAATGCCAAGCTCCATCTCAGCAGTTTGGCATTCTCCCCTGATACCCTCTGTAGCCCTCTGTGATGACCATGAAAGCCTTTCCATAGATATAGGGCTGGAGCTTTTTGAGTGCCCACACAATGGCCAGGCACTCCTTTTCAATGGTGGCATATGCCACCTCCCTGGGGAGCAGTTTGCGACTGAGATACACCACAGGGTGCTCTTTGCCGTCATCCCCCACCTGGCTCAACACAGCCCCCACACCAAAGTCTGAGGCATCAGTCTGAATAATAAAATGCTTGGTATAGTCTGGGGCAGCCAGGATGGGGGCCTCAGCAAGCGCAGCTTTCAGGGCCTGGAAAGCAGTTTCACAGGCAGGAGTCCAGGTAATAAGCACAGGCAGTTGCTTCTTAGTCAGATCAGTCAGGGGTTTGGCCACGGTGCTGTACTGTGGGACAAATTTCCTATAGTACCCTGCGGTGCCCAAAAATGCCATGACCTGTTTCTTGGTTTTTGGAACAGGCCACTCAACTATGGCTTCTACCTTGGCTGGCTCTGGTTTGAGATGCCCTCCACCCACCCTGTGCCCTAAGTACAAGACTTCTGCCATCCCTACCATACACTTAGTGGGTTTTAAGGTAAGCCCAGCCTCCCTGATCCTATCCATTACCGCAGCTACATGTCCTATATGAGATTGCCAGGAATTACTAAAGACAGCAATGTCATCTAAGTAAGCCCTGGCAAAGCTCTGCATCCCTTCCAGTAACCTATTGACCAGGCGTTGGAAGGTAGCCGGGGCATTCTTCATCCCAAATGGCATCACTAAGAACTCATAGAGGCCACTTGGAGTGATGAATGCTGACTTCTCCCTAGCCTCCAGGGTCAGTGGGATTTGCCAATAGCCTTTGCTCAGGTCCATGGTGGTCAGATACTTTGCCCCCGCAAGTTCATCTAGTAACTCATCCATGCGGGGCATGGGGTAAGCATCTGACACTGTCCCAGCGTTGAGCAACCGGTAGTCCACACAAAACCTGGTGGTTTTGTCCTTTTTAGGCACTAGGACTACTGGACTTGCCCAAGGGCTCTGGGACGGAGTAATTACCCCTAGGGTCAGCATCTCCTCAATCTCTCTCTCCATACTGGTCTTGACCTCTGCTGACACTCTATAAGCGTGCTTATGCAGAGGCTGCAGGTCCCCTGTGTGTACTGGGTGTTTGGTGAGATGTGTGGTCCCTGGCATGTCAGTGAAGAGGGCGCTATACTGAGCTAGCATGTCCCTGGCTTCTCCCTTCTGCCTAGCACTCAAGTGTGCCCCTATCTCTACCTGCTCCACAGTGTTTCCCTGCCTAGCCTCCCCTAGGAGATCAGGCAGAGCATTGCTCGCCGGATCCTCCAGCAGTGGGCTACAAATGGCCATTACTGCTCCCATACTCGGTGCTCTGTATTCCTTTAACATATTAATGTGATATGTCTTGTGCCTCTCAGGCGCTACCTGTACAACATAGTTGCACTCATTCACCTTTCGGATGACCGGGTACGGTCCCGACCAGGCAGCCATTAACTTGTTCTCCCGAGTGGGTTTGAGAACAAGCACCTGCTGTCCTGGGATGAATTCTCTGCTACGGGCCTGCTGGTCATACCATTGCTTCTGCTTGGTCTGAGCAGCCCTGAGGTGGTCCTGGGCCACCCCCAATAAGCACCTCTAACCGGTCTCTGAGATCTACTACATACTGGATCACTGAAGCATCAGTAGCAGTAGTCTCCCCTTCCCATCCCTCACGGAAGAGGTCCAGAGGTCCACATACCCTGCGGCCATATAGTAGCTCGAAGTGGGAGAAGCCTGTAGATTCTTGCGGTACCTCTCGGTATGCAAACAGCAAGTGCTGCAGGTGAATCTCCCAGTCTTTCCCTTCCGCCTCTATAAAGGTCCGAAGCATCTGCTTCAGGGTGCCATTAAACCTCTCACATAATCCGTTTGTTTGGGGATGGTAAGGGGTCGTGCGCCGGTACTGTACACCGCAAGCATCCCAGAGACAATGTAACAATTCACTCATGAACTACGACCCCTGATCGGTTAGGATCTCACTAGGGAAACCTACCCTAGCAAAAATGTTCAGCAAAGCTTCTGCCACTGTCTTGGCACTTATGGTGCCCAGCGCTACCGCCTCAGGGTACCGGGTGGCAAAATCCACCACCGTGAGGATGTAGCGCTTCCCTGACCTGCTAGGAATCATGAGGGGTCCTATCAGGTCCATCGCTACCTTCTGGAAGGGTTCCCCTATTATCAGTAGGGGTTTCAGGGGTGCCTTCACACGGTCGCCCGCCTTACCTACTCGCTGGCAGGCATCACAGGAGCGGCAGAAATCAGCCGCATCCCTGGATGCCCCCAGCCAGAAGTAACGCTGCAATAACCGGGCTCGCGTCCTGGTGACCCCCTGATGTCCCGCTAACGGAATAGAGTGAGCTACCCGTAACAATTGCTGTCGGTACCCCTGGGGCACTACTAGCTGTCGCTCACCGGTCAATCCCTTCTCTATCCCCGGGTTCCCTTCTTCTCTGTATAGGAGTCCCTTATGCCATAGGCAGCGCTCAGTGCCCTGCCCTGCCTGAGATTCGGACGCCCGAAGTCTCACGCCGGCCAGGGTAGGGTCTGCCTGCACAGCCTCCCTAAACTGGGCTCCTAAGTCTGGCCACCCCCCAGTCATGTCATTGTCAGGGGAAGGGGACAAGGTAAGGGGAAACAGTAAGTCAGCCTGTGGTTGCAACTGATCCTGGCTTACCTCCCCGGGGTCCTCTGTGTCCTCCGCTAACATTGGTCCCAAAGGCTGGGGGACTGGGGTGGCCACCGCCGGCATTGCCGCGGTCTGGCTCCGGGTAACCGCCGCCACTGCAGCGGGCTGGGGCACACGGTCGTAGGTGCAAGTCATCGGTCCCAGGTCGTTGCCCAAAAGAATTTCAGCATCCAAACCTGGTAAAACCCCCACCTCCCGCACACCCTTGCCCACCCCCCAATCCAAAAAGATGCGGGCCATCTGCAGGAAACGTGGCTCTCCGTCAGCCACAGTGATCTGCATCCCAGGGCCTGGGAGCAATTCCTCTGGCCGGACCATATCAGGTCGGACCAGGGTCACTGCAGATCCTGAATCCAGCAAGCCGACTGCTGGCCGGTCACCTACTGTGACCGGGGTGAGATGCTTGCTCCTGCCGTCCGTCTGCTGCAGGTCTGCGCTGAGATGTCCTCCGCTCCTGGCTGTAGGCACTGAAGAAACCGGGGTAGGGATGACATGGGACGTCTCGCTGGGAGTTGTTTCCATGACCGGTCCTGGTTCTTTGGGGGAAGCCACCCGCATGCGGGCTACCGGCTTCGCAGCTGGGGTGCGTTGCCCTCGATAGGGTCCGTTGGAACGCAGGGGTTCCGGGCAATCTGGTCTGATGTGACCAGTGCTGTTGCAATTGTAGCACCGGCGCTCATGCCAGAGCTCTCCCGCCTTCTGTGACCCGCTGCCCGCAGGCAGCTTTTGGGTCCACTGGGGGGTACTCACAGCTTTCTTGGCCGGCGCCGGTGGGGTTACCGCTTGGGCTGGTACCTTGGCGGTCATCTGGGACCGGCTGACCACATAGTCATCGGCCATCCTCGCCGCCTCGGTGTAGGTCTTGGGCTTTTTTATCATACACAAAAGCCCTCACCGCCGGCGGGCAGTGCTGCATGAGCTGCTCCTGAAAGATGAGGTCTGAAAATGTGCATATAAGGGGGGACTCCATTTTGATTGCTGGATAACCATTTTTCTATAACTATTCTGTACTAACATTTAAGTCTCAGGAACTAACCACATGCTATATGCCATACGTAATTGTGCTGTCCAGGCAGGTCTGAGAAAATGACCTGACCTATCACCCACTTATCACTAGCTGAACTGTATTTTTTCAGACTTATTTTTTGCCCTGTAGAAACAGGAACTTCTTCCCAGCCATATTGAGCATGAGTTACACAAGAATGCATTACTCAACATACTGTCCTAAAGACTGACATTTCCTTTAACTGCCTCCAAGTTCGGTATTAAAGCCCCTTCCCAGACTATAAACTGTCTATGCTGTCTAACTGTTATTTTGCTGAGATAGACAGACTGTAAATTAAAAGAGGAAGTATGTTCTCATATGTGTGTTTTTTCTATGCTCAAGTTTGCTATATAAACTGGCTGTATACCCTTCAATAAACAGGAGAACAGTTTTTGACAAAGCTTCACTGTCTGACTCAATTACTGCTTTCCTCCGAGCTCGTCCACCATTTTGTTTTCCCAGATCATCAGTGCTTTAAGAGTGGGCTAAATCCTCCGGAGGTTGAAAGTCATCACGAGTCGGCAGACGGTGTATTTTCACGCTAAGACGTTGGAGAATACAAGGGCACATTTTCAAGGTCCAGCAGGCGTTGGTAAGTCTTGGCCTCAGAGCCCTCCACCCAGTGTAACCCGTACAAAGCCATGCGGGTCACATAAGTGACATAGGTCTACTGAGGGTGCCTCTCCTCCAGCCGGAACTTACCCCAATAAGCTTCAGGGGTAAAACCGTGCTGAAACAGCAAAAGTTCTTTCAGGTGGTCATAGTCATCAGCAAACTCATCTGGAAGCGCCATCAAGGTCTGCTTAGCCAAGCCGGAGAGAAGCAGGTCCAGGCGTGCAACCCTATGCTGGGGAAGCACCCCGTACCGCCGGCACTGCGTTTCAACGTTCCTTAGAAACATACACTGGCGACACACTTTATTCGAGCTCGGCTAGTCCCACGAATTCGGGTATACCCGGGTGTATTGAGGTTTGTGACTGTTTTCTGCCCGAGTGCATTGAGGTATTTTCCAGGCAGGGATTGAAGCATTTTATTCCCGCTGGCTGCAATACTGCACAGTATATATATATATACTGCATTACAATTCATGAATTTATGCCATCTGGTAGACACGCAAAGCATTGCAGCCTATTAAATCCTAATCATTATCATTTAACAGATCAGCCGCCCGTCAGCCAGGCATGAACCCAGGCTGGGAAGGCAAACGCAACGGGGCTTGTCAGAGGTGAGGAGCGGCGCATTCCAGGTATCTGCCAGGTACATACCGGGTATTTGCTCGAATAAAGTGTGTCGGTGCAGTATCAATCTGATCAGTGCCCTCCACATACTTGGTGAGACTGTGCTTGTCCAGTTGGAGTCCATCTTTGGGGGGTCGGACCGGGGGGCAATAAGCGGGTCTGTTTACTGCCATAGAGATAAACTTTAGCCGCTCCTCCGCTGTCCCTCGGTCTCCCCACGTTGTAATCAGTGCCAACATCTCAGGGGTAAACGGGCTGGTAGCCGCAGCCATCAGCGCCCCTCCTGTCGCACTTGTCCTGGGGGGTGCACTTGGTCCCTCCCCAGGATCCTGCCAGCCCGGCACTGGGTTCAGTCCCTGATCTCCGGGCGGTGGTATAAGGGCAATCTGAGCCGCTTCCAGCACCTCTGGATGTTCGGCTTCATATGCCGTGACTGCAGCAACCATGTCCTCTACCTCCTGCTCCTCATATTCCAGTATATAGGCACGGCACTTGTCTTTTAGCTGATTTCTAGTCCTCAGGTAATAGATGTTCTCCGCTTCACTCATGGCTCTGGGTTCTGGGTCGCAGCAGTGTGGTGGTGTGACAACTTGCGTTACTTGTTGCACTACTGTGTGTTCAATATCTTTAGTCCCAGGAACTTGCAATTACCATCAAGTTCCCACTGGATCACAGTACCCCGCAGAATACTGTAATCCAGTTCCAGTTCAATCCCACCGCTGCCACCAGTTTTATTAATACGCCTGTGACGATAGCTTCCACAGGCTTATTAATATTACACACAAAAATAACTGGGTTTGAACTGAACGAGGCTTAAGATATAATAAAGTGATGTTATTCCTTAGGATAGGTGAACACACGAGATAATACAGTAACAAACAAGAAGAACACTTACATTGGGATTGGGGAATGAGAAGTATGATGTAGCATTTCTCTCAGCAGTCAGGAAATCATTCAGGTGAGGTCAGGTTACCATATCAGCAAACGAAAACGAATGAAAGACCAAAAATGAAGACAAAGGATAGATGGGGAACAGCAGGTTATAACCTTTTGTCCCTCTATCTGTAACATTAAGAACCTGTGATTGGTTTGCAATTATCTCCAGCCAATCTTTGATGGGGAACACATTTTAGGACAGGCCCCCCCTGCTAGCTGGCACACGTGCAGTAGAACTCTGGGGTCTCCTTTCTGAGGCCCCACATGTGCAAATGGAATGCCAGCCCAGCTACCCCTCTGGATCATGGACAAGATAACCCTGTGTTGGACAGTGATAAGTGGGGACACTTAAAAACTGCTATGGTATGCGCCTCCTCCACCCTCACATAGACAGGGGAGGGTGATAAAACCTTTTGAACAAAACTTAAGTTCTAGCCATTGGGACTCTAGGGGCCATCTGTCATCCTGATAGCACAGGAATTTCTCTGAAGCTTTGGTCCATACCTTGAGACACAGTATTAACGGACTATTAACCCTTGTGCTCCCGGATGGATTCTAGTGTGTGTGTGCAGACACTGATGTACAATAACAGAGGGGAAACAGGAAAATACACATTTACAGGTTATAACAGGGGTGAAATCACATTTCTGGACCTCAGTCCAGTTAACCCCTTGTCTCCCTGGTGGGGTCAGGGGTGGCCAAATGGGGTGCAACCCCTTTAATACCGGGCCACCCCCTTCTCCCTCTACACTCACTCTCTCTCTGTCTCTCTCAGACCTCACTCTCTCTCTCTCTCTCTCTCTCTCTCTCTCTCTCTGACCTCACTCTCTCTCAGACCTCTCTCTCTCAGACCTCACTCTCTCTCTCTCTGACCTCACTCTCTCTCTCTCTCTCTCTTCTCTCTCTCTCTCTCAGACCTCACTCTCTCATACCTCTCTCTCTCAGTCCTCACTCTCTCTCAGACCTCACTCTTTGTCAGACCTCACTCTCTCTCAGACCTCACTCTCTCTCAGACCTCACTCTCTCTCAGACCTAACACACTCTCTGACCTAACACTCTCTCAGACCTAATACTCTCCTCAGACCTAACACTCACTCTCTCTCAGACCTCTCTCTCTCTCTCTCTCTCTCAGACCTCTCTATCTCTCTCTCTCTCTCATACCTCTCTCTCTCTCTCAGACCTCTCTCTCTCAGACCTCACTCTCTCTCTCTCAGACCTCACTCTCTGTCTCTCAGACAGACACACTCTCTCAGACAGACACACACACTCTCACTCACAGACACTCTCTCTCTCAACAGACAGACACTCTCTCTCACAGACAGACACTCTCTCTCACAGACAGACACTCTCTCTCCTCTCTCTCTCTCATAGACAGACACCCTCTCTCTCTCTCTCTCTCTCTCTCTCTCTCTCTCTCTCACAGACAGACACTCTCTCTCTCACAGACAGACTCTCTCTCACAGACAGACTGTCTCTCTCAGACAGACACTCTCTCTCTCAGACAGACACTCTCTCTCTCAGACAGACACTCTCTCTAAGACAGAAAACTCTCTCTAAGACAAACACACTCTCTAAGACAGACACTCTCTCTAAGACAGACACTCTCTCTCAGACAGACACTCTCTCTCAGACAGACAGTCTCCCTCTCTCAGACAGACACTCTCTCAGACAGACACTCTCAGACAGACACTCTCTCTCTCAGACCGACACTCTCTCAGACAGACACTCTCTCAGACTGACACTCTTTCAGACAGACACTCTCTCAGACAGACACTCTCTCAGACAGACACTCTCTCAGACAGACACTCTCTCTCTCAGACAGACACTCTCTCTCTCAGACAGACACTCTCTCTCTCAGACATACTCTCTCTCTCTCAGACAGACTCTCTCTCTCCGAAAGACACTCTCTGTCTCTCTCTCTCTCTCTCTCTCAGAAAGACACTCTCTCTCTCAGACAGACACTCTCTTTCTCTCTCTCTCAGACAGACACTCTCTCTCTCTCTCTCTCTCAGATAGACACTCTCTCTCTCTTAGACAAACACACTCTCTCTCTCAGACAGACACACTCTCTCTGAGACAGACACTCTCTCTATCTCTCTCTCTCTCTCTCTCTCTCTCTCTCGTCTCTTCTCTCTCTCTCTCTCTCTCTCTCTCTCTCGGACAGACACTCTCTCTTCTCTCAGACAGACACTCTCTCTCTCTCAGACAGACACACACTCTCTCTCTCAGACAGACCTCCTCTCTCGCTCTCTCAGACAGAAAATATCTCTCTCTCAGATAGACACTCTCTCTCTCTCTCTCTCCTCTAACAGACAGAAACTCTCTCTCTCAGACAGACACTTTCTCTCTCAGACAGACACTCTCTCTCTCTCTCTCAGACAGACACTCCTCTCTCAGACAGACACTCTCTCTCTCTCAGACAGACACTTTCTCTCTCTCTCTCTCTCTCTCTCTCTCTCTCTCTCTCTCTCTCTCTCTCTCTCTCTCTCTCAGACAGACAGACACTCTCTCTCTCTCTCTCTCTCTCTCTCTCCTCTCTCTCTCTCTCTCTCTCTCAGAAAGACACTCTCTCTCTCAGACACTCTTTCTCTCTCTCTCTCTCTCTCTCTCTCTCTCTCTGACAGACACTCTCTCTATCTCTCT
>NC_134485.1:298297697-298302697 GCF_040206685.1 Ascaphus truei
TCAGGGACATCTAAGTTTAAGTTATCGCTCAGACGAGCAGCTTTTTGTTTGGCTTTGTTTTCTGTTTAAACTGTGGCAGTCTCAGTGCCTGGGACTGAATAAACCAGGCATAGCCTGTTTAAAGGAACAGTACGTGACGTCTCATCATTTAACCTACCCTAAAAGACCGTGTTCTAACAGTCCCGGACAGACGGCGGAGCCCCGGAGTAAGCCGTTTGTCACATATGGTGGAGAATGCGGGCAGAACACTGAAAGGTCTGGGGGTTAAAGAACTTTAAAAAAAAAAAAAAAAAAAAAGAAGGTTTTTTTTTTCTCTCTCTCCAAACAAGATGGAAGACGTGGTGAGTGCGCTGGTACGCAATGTCGCTGTCCAGAAAGACGCGAATGAAGCCCAGCAACAGGCGAGTGAAACCCAGCGACAGCTGTTAATAGCCCAGCAAGAGACTAATGCAAACCAGCAAGAGACAAACCGCCTGCTGAGAGAGGAGCAAAAGCGGTTCGCTCAGGGCTTACAGCAGGAACTCGAGATCCTGAGGGGGACTATCAGTAACCTTCCACTGGCAGAGGCAGCCCCAGTTCCGAAAATGACCAGGGCAAGCCACTACCTTCAGAAGATGGGACCCTCGGATGATGTGGAAGCCTATCTTCTCACGTTTGAACGCACGGCACAGAGAGAGGGATGGCCAGAAGCTGAGTGGGCTGGTCTAATCGCACCCTTCCTAAGCGGCGAACCCCAGAAGGCTTACTTTGATCTAGAGCCAGCCGAAGCTAACGTCTATGCAAAATTGAAGTTCGAGATCCTCGCCCGCCTCGGCGTAACCACGGCTGTTCGTGCCCAAAGGTTTCACGCATGGTCCTTCACGATGGATAAAGCCACCCGAAGCCAGATGTATGACCTCATCCACCTCGCCCGGAAGTGGCTACAACCCGAGATCAACTCAGCAAGCCACATCGTGGAACGGTTGGTCATGGACCAGTTCTTGAGGAAACTTCCCTCTGCCTTACGCCGTTGGGTCAGTCGGAGTGACCCCCACAATGCGGATGAGCTTGTGGCCCTTGTAGAAAGGTACAGTGCAGCAGAAGAGCACCCGCAACCCACAGTCGTGGAGCAACCCCACTATCCGAGGTTCCAGGACTCTTCCAGAGACGGTAAAAGGGTACCGGGGTTAAGGGGCGCTGAAGAGCGGCGACCACCTTCACGCCGCTCCAGCAACAGTGGTTCGCACACTAAGGGCAATAGCCAACATGGGGAGCCGGGAAAAGGCTCTAAGTGGGACACAGACTATGTACCTAAATGTGTAAATTGTCATGAGAGGGGCCACACAGCAAAAATCTGCCCACTAAATGATGAGCCCATGCAATGCAACAGCGTGGAACCTTATTCGCTGTTGTCCCAATGTATGGGCCCTAGCCCAGAGGACCCCTTGAATAACCATCTGTGGGCATTTGTAAAGGTTAATGGTAAGAGGGTTCGGGCACTTCTTGACTCTGGGAGTATGGTCACACTAGTGTCCGAATACCTATTGCCCATTAAGAAGAAACAGGTAAACAGTTCACAAAGAGTGGCAATTTGTTGTATACATGGGGATAATCATGAATATTCCACTGTTGATGTTTTTTTTGAAACAGAATTTGGTTCTTTAGATTTCAAGGTGGGTGTTGTACCCAAACTGGCACATGATGTGTTAATAGGGACCGACTTTCCCCATTTTCTAAAAATGTGGTCCCCAGCTCAGAATAGCGCCCAGAGTTCAATAGCAGACCATAACGAAGTGTTAGAAGAAACAAATCCTTACCCTTTTTCAGAAATGGAGGTTGACGAGGGCCCAAATAAGAAGGGGGAAAAGGAGGAGTGCTGTGAAATTCCCTTCCCCATCACTACTTTGGTAGGGAATACCCCAAATCAAGATGTTGATCAGGCACTTACCACCCAAGTACAGGATAAGACCCTCGCTGACCTAGAGGTCAGTCCTGGGAGTTTTAAGAAGGCCCAGTTGGAGGACCCCACATTAGCGGTAGCAAGGGGAAATATACGGGACCAGAATAGTACTCATGGCCAACCAGATAGGTCACTTGCTTACCCCTACTTCGAGGTAGAGAACGACCTAGTATATCGGGTTGATAAAAGAAAATCAGTTACAACTAAACAATTGTTGGTACCACGGACATTCCGTAACGTAGTATTACACCTCGCACATAGTCATCCATTGGGGGGACACCTAGGGGTGGAAAAGACAAAAGAAAAGGTTCTCCGAAGCTTTTATTGGCCTGGGGTTCTGGCAGAAATTACAAACTATTGTTCCTCATGCCCAGAATGTCAGATCACCGCCCCGTTCAAAGCATACCACAGCCCATTGGTACCCCTTCCCATAATAGAGGTACCATTTGACCGGATTGCTATGGATCTAGTAGGACCCCTAATAAAGTCTGCTAGGGGACATCAGCATATATTGGTAATATTAGATTATGCTACCCGATATCCGGAGGCAGTTCCCCTACGTAGCACCTCTGCTAAAAACATAGCAAAAGAGTTAGTACTTCTGTTTTCCCGGGTCGGAATTCCTAAAGAGATCTTATCTGACCAGGGAACACCATTTATGTCCCAAGTAACAAAAGAGCTATGTAAACTCCTAAAAATCAAGCATCTCAGAACCTCAGTCTATCATCCACAAACAGATGGTTTAGTGGAAAGGTTCAATAAAACCTTAAAGAGCATGTTACGCCGGGCGGTCGATAAGGATGGGAAAAACTGGGACTGTTTGTTACCATACCTGTTATTTGCCATTAGGGAAGTTCCCCAGTCATCCACAGGCTTCTCCCCGTTTGAACTATTGTATGGCCGACATCCAAGGGGCTTACTGGATATAGCCAAAGAAACTTGGGAACACGAGGTTACCCCTTACAGAAGTGTAATAGAGCATGTTGCCCAAATGCAGGACCGCATTGCTGCAGTCCTACCCATAGTGAGGGAACACATGGAGAAAGCTCAAGAAGCACAAAGGAATACGTATAATAAGGGTGCTAGGGTCAGAATTTTTTTTCCAGGTGATAGGGTACTAGTTCTGGTTCCCACCGTGGAGAGTAAATTCCTTGCTAAATGGCATGGGCCATATGAGGTCTTGGAAAGAGTGGGAGAAGTAAATTATAGGGTAAGGCAGCCAGGTAGGAGGAAACCTGAGCAAATTTACCATATAAACCTACTCAAGCCCTGGAAAGATAGAGAGGTCTTGTTAACCCTAGTACCCCCAGGTCCGTCAGAGAATCAAGAAACTGACCCAGAGGTTAGCATAGCTGAAACACTGTCCGTGCATCAGAAACGAGAGGTCCAGAGTTTAGTGAGAAGGAACAAAGAAATCTTCTCTACACAGCCAGGTAAAACTAACGTAATTAAACATGACATAGTCTCTGAACCGGGGGTCCGAGTTAACCTTAAACCGTACCGAATCCCAGAGGCCAAGAGAGAGGCTATAAGTTTAAAGGTTAAAAAAATGCTAAAACTAGGCGTAATTGAGGAATCCCAAAGTGGGTGGAACAGCCCTATAGTTTTAGTCCCAAAGCCAGACGGTACAACAAGGTTTTGTAATGACTACCGGAAACTAAACGCGGTGTCAAAATTTGATACTTATCCTATGCCCAGGGTGGATGAACTTGTAGAGAGACTGGGCAAAGCCCGATATCTCACAACCCTAGACCTAACAAAAGGGTACTGGCAGGTTCCCCTCACAGAAAGGGCAAAAGAAAAAACAGCCTTCTCAACCCCAGACGGCCTCTTTCAATATAAGGTGCTGCCTTTTGGCTTACATGGAGCTCCCGCCACATTCCAAAGAATGATGGATAAAATTTTAAAACCACATGTTCGGTACGCTGCCGCCTACCTGGATGATGTGGTAATCCATAGTGAAGATTGGCAGTCCCACCTTCCAAAGGTCCAAGCTCTGCTCGACGCAGTTCGGTCTGCTGGACTAACTGCTAACCCCGCTAAATGCACTATTGGTCTGGAGGAGGCCAAGTATCTGGGGTATTCTATTGGTAGAGGGTTACTCAAACCACAAACACTCAAAGTAGAGGCGATACAAAATTGGCCAAGGCCAGTCACAAAAAAACAAGTAAGGACCTTTTTGGGGTTAATTGGCTACTATAGGAGGTTTATTCCCAATTTTGCAACTAAGGCAACCCCACTAACCGACCTCACAAAAGCAAGAGGACCGCTAATGGTAAAGTGGTCCCCCGAAGCCGAACAGGCCTTTAGAAGCCTGAAAGAAGCTCTCTGTGCCCAACCAGTGTTGGTCACACCTGACTTCTCCAAAGAGTTCGTAGTCCAAACCGACGCATCTGAGGTAGGGCTGGGGGCGGTACTCTCCCAGGAGTCTCAAGGGGAGGAGCACCCCATCCTTTATTTAAGTAGGAAACTAAATCCCCAGGAGAAAAATTACTCCATAGTCGAGAAAGAGTGTCTCGCAATAAAGTGGGCTGTAGAGACACTCAAGTATTATCTGTTGGGGAGAAAGTTCCGATTGGTCACAGATCATGCACCCCTTACCTGGATGTGTCAAAATAGGGAGAAGAACGCTAGGGTGACCAGGTGGTTCCTAAGCCTACAGCCCTTTAAATTTTCTGTGGAACACAGGTCGGGGCACAAACATGGCAATGCCGACGGGTTGTCAAGGATGCACTCCCTAATATCCATGGTCGCTCACCCCTCGAGGTCTGAGCTGGGGGGGAGGATATGTGACAGAAACCAGGGGTTGGTAATAAACTCCATATACAGGGCTCCCAGGATACTGAACAGTTTCTGTCCTGTCTAAGCTGAACAGGGCAGCCTCGTGGTACAGGCACTCCATTCCACAGTTTGTCTGCTGCCTGTTTTCTGTCACCTGTCATTCTGATTAGAGTTCAGGTATATAAGACCTGTTTCCTGTTTCCTCTGAGCCCCGCCCAAGAGCCTGGAAGGCTGCTGAACTGCAGAGGGGTGAGAAAGCCTCTTTCCCAAATCGCTTCAT